>NC_030432.2:21390894-21545894 GCF_001660625.3 Ictalurus punctatus
CACATCTCTCTGTCTCCCTACAACACACTCCACACGTCTCTCTGTCTCCCTACAATACACTCCACACGTCTGTCTGTCTCCCTACAACACACTCCACACGTCTCTCTGTCTCCCTACAATACACTCCACACGTCTGTCTGTCTCCCTACAACACACTCCACACGTCTCTCTGTCTCCCTACAACACACTCTACACGTCTCTCTGTCTCCCTACAATACACTCCACACGTCTGTCTGTCTCCCTACAACACACTCCACACGTCTCACTGTCTCCCTACAACACACTCCACACGTCTCACTGTCTCCCTACAATACACTCCACACGTCCCTCTGTCTCCCTACAACACACTCCACACATCTCTCTGTCTCCCTACAACACACTCTACACATCTCTCTGTCTCCCTACAATACACTCCACACGTCTGTCTGTCTCCCTACAACACACTCCACACGTCTCACTGTCTCCCTACAACACACTCCACACGTCTCTCTGTCTCCCTACAACACACTCCACACATCTCACTGTCTCCCTACAACACACATCACTTGTCTCACTGTCTCCCTACAACACACTTCACACGTCTCACAACACACTCCACACGTCTCTCTGTCTCCCTACAACACACTCCACACGTCTCTCTGTCTCCCTACAACACACTTCACACGTCTCACAACACACTCCACACGTCTCTCTGTCTCCCTACAATACACTCCACACGTCTCTCTGTCTCCCTACAACACACTTCACACGTCTCACTGTCTCCCTACAATACACTCCACACGTCTCTCTGTCTAGCTACAACACACTCCACACGTCTCACTGTCTCCCTACAACACACATCACTTGTCTCACTGTCTCCCTACAACACACACCACACGTCTCTCTGTCTCCCTACAACACACTCTACACGTCCCTCTGTCTCCCTACAATACACTCCACACGTCTCTCTGTCTCCCTACAACACACTCCACACGTCTCTCTGTCTAGCTACAACACACTCCACACGTCTCACTGTCTCCCTACAACACACATCACTTGTCTCACTGTCTCCCTACAACACACACCACACGTCTCTCTGTCTCCCTACAACACACTCTACACGTCTCACTGTCTCCCTACAATACACTCCACACGTCTCTCTGTCTAGCTACAACACACTCCACACGTCTCACTGTCTCCCTACAACACACATCACTTGTCTCACTGTCTCCCTACAACACACGCTACACATCTCACTGTCTCCCTACAACACACATCACTTGTCTCACTGTCTCCCTACAACACACACCACACGTCTCTCTGTCTCCCTACAACACACTCCACACGTCTCTCTGTCTCCCTACAACACACTCCACACGTCTCACTGTCTAACTACAACACACTCCACACGTCTCACTGTCTAACTACAACACACTCCACACGTCTCTCTGTCTCCCTACAACACACTCCACACGTCTCACTGTCTAACTACAACACACTCTACACGTCTCTCTGTCTAACTACAACACACTCCACACGTCTCACTGTCTAACTACAACACACTCCACACGTCTCACTGTCTCCCTACAACACACTCCACACGTCTCACTGTCTAACTACAACACACTCCACACGTCTCTCTGTCTCCCTACAACACACTCCACACGTCTCTCTGTCTCCCTACAACACACTCCACACGTCTCACTGTCTAACTACAACACACTCTACACGTCTCTCTGTCTAACTACAACACACTCCACACGTCTCACTGTCTAACTACAACACACTCCACACGTCTCACTGTCTCCCTTCAACACACTCCACACGTCTCACTGCATTACCAGGAATTATTATATTCATTACTAGCCATTCACAGGAAGAGCCAGCTTTTAAATATGTACCGTCAATAGCACTGAATATTTTAGACCTACTGTACACAGTGCTGCTGGATTCTCACATCTGATTTGTGTAACACGGAGACTTGTATGTACACTAAGGAGTCTCCAGTGCCTGGAGCCGTAGGATTTCCG
Source organism: Ictalurus punctatus (assembly GCF_001660625.3). NCBI lineage: Eukaryota > Metazoa > Chordata > Actinopteri > Siluriformes > Ictaluridae > Ictalurus > Ictalurus punctatus. The sequence goes on from NC_030432.2 coordinate 21,392,904, forward strand.
GCACTCAGGAATTATGAGCAGGAATACTGTTTAAATGGATTTTTCCCACTCAGAGTTCAGAAAAATCCCAGTTACTGATCACAGTAAACACATTATAAACAGGAAGTGGTTTGTAGAACAAGTGATGACTATGTTTGAGGTCACAGGATTGTATCTCTCTCCGTCTCTCTCTCCATTTCACTCACAGTGTGTCTATCTCTCTCCCTCTTTCTGACCCACTCTGTCTCTCCCTCTACTTTTCTATATCCCGCTGTCTTTCTCTCCCTCTCTGTGTCTCTCTGTCTTCCTCTCTGTTTCTGTCCGTCTGTCTCTCTCACACACTCAATCTGTCTCACACACACTCTGTCTGTCTATCTCTTGATTACATTTTCTCTCTCTGTCTCTCTCTCTTTGTCTCTCTTTCACACTGTCTTTCCCCCTAACTCCTTCCATCTCTCTCTGTCTGTCTTTATATTTCTGTATCTCTCTATCTCTCTTACACACTCTGTCTGTCTGTCTCTCACACTGTCTTTTTATTTCTATCTCTCTTTGCATTTCTCTCTGTCTTCCTCTCTCACAGTCTGTCTATCTGTCTCTCTCACACACTCACCGTCTCACTCACACTCTGTCTGTCTATCTCTCACTTACACATTCTCTCTCTGTCTCTCCCTCTCTCACACACTCTCTCTCTCTTCTCCCTGTCTAACTCCTTTCGTCTCTCTCTGTCTGTCTTTTTGTTTCTGTCTCCCTCCATCTCTCGTACACACTCTGTCTCTCTCTCTCTAACTCTGTCGTTCTCAGTCTCTTTTCCTCTCTTTCACTCTGTTTTCTCTTTCTATCTCTCTATTTCTCGCACACTTTGTATGTCTCTCTCTCTCACTTTTTTGTTCTAATGATGTCTGTCTCTCACCCTGCCTGCCTGTTCCTCATCCTCTATCCATCTCTATCTCTCTCTTTGTGTTACATTCTCTCTCTCTCTATCTCTCTCTCTCTCTTTCTCTTTCTCCTGCTCCTCAATATCGGCAGTGCAGTCAGAGCAGGTGAAAAATAAACATTGCGTGTGACATGTATGTAGTTGTTGTGCACCGACCTTTCCCCTTTTTCATACTGACCCACTTCACAAGGATGAAGGAATAGAAAATGACAAGGCGGCCAGACGGATAGAAAGACAGATGACCAAATGGACGAATGAACAAATAAAAAGTCACCATGTTCCTGCTCTCAAAAACCCTCAGAGAGAAGACGGAGAAATCCACCGGACGAGAAGACGAGGAGGGAGGAGGACAGAGAGCGAGAGCGAGAGAGTGCGCGTGAGAGAGAGAGAGAGAGAGAGAGTGCGCGTGAGAGAGAGCGAGAGAGTGCGCGTGAGAGAGAGAGAGAGAGTCCAGTCGATCCCCAGGAAGGCGGTTTGAGCAGATGCTGACAGTTTAGACAAACATATGGAGCATTTAAAATAATCACGAGTGTCCTGCATTTACTCGTATTATCAATTTTAATCTGCCTAATCCTCTAAAATCTCTCATCCCCAGATTTAAGTTGTTTGCCGCAATAAGACACTGAACGAGGACGAGAGAGAGAGAGAGAGAGAGAGAGAGAGAGAGAGAGAGAGAGAGAGGGGAAGCATGGAGTGGAGTTTCTCTTCATTTATACCCTGTTGAATTCTCAATTCTGATTGGTCAGAGCGTGTTGATTCATTTCTCTCAGATTTATTGTGTCTTATTACCTTACAGCTGCTAGAACTTAATGAGAACAGGAACAAACTTGTTTCACAGAAGTTCCACACCATTAAATACTAACTATAAAGAGTTCGTTTACATAAAAACCTAAATCAAACACATTTTGCTTGAGGAGTGTTTTGGTATGAAGAGGACACTTCGCAACGTACTGAAATGGTGAAATGATTGGAATCAACTTCCTGGTGGTAACAGCATCTCCGCTTCATCACACCATCATATAAGACCCTGGATTACTGGGGTCTCTCGGTTCTTGTGAAAATATTCCTTACATCTTCGAGACAGATTTATTTATTTTTTTTTTTTGACATTCCTTGTTTATTTTCAAAACCTCTGTGTTGTTCACCTCCATCCCCGATCCCCCTCCAACACCCCCGACCCCGCCCCCAATCCCCCCGCCCGACACGTGTTCTCGCTCTCGTCCTCGAATAACCCTGCTCTGTGTTTTGTGCTGTCAGGATCAGTCCGGCACACTCTCTCTCTCCCAGATGGAAAGAAGAGGAAGACGAGTCTCCTGGACTACAGATGAGGACTGAACTAAAGCGGGTGAATAATTCTGATAACCAAAATGATCAAAATACATCGTACACACACACACACACACACACACACACACAGTTCATAAATATGATTATTAATGAAAGGTAATAATCTCTTTAACGGTGATGTTACAGACACTACGTTCTTAGATTTCACTTCAAAACATATACGTCTGAAAAATTGACTGGGACATAAACAAACAAACAAACAAACAAACACAGCCAAGGGACGTGCTTAAAATCAGAAGTGGCATCAGAATTGATGTTCCAGTAATCTGATTGCATTGAATTTCATCGGTGATGATGAATTAATATTGAATTACGTATTTCTTCCATCAGTTACATTAGTATTGATGGAAAAAAAAAAAAAACACATCTAAAGTAAATGTCCCCTTATATCCACACATAGGTAACTAGAAAGTGGAGTGTGTGTGTGTGTGTGTGTGTGTGTGTGTGTGTGTGTGTGTGTGTGTGTGTGTGTGTGTGTGTGTGTGTGTGTCCAGTCTCATATTGTTAAAACTGCACCTGATTTTCTGCACACTTCGCATTTCAGATGTCTATTTCAGGGTCTTGTGCAATTCTCATCAAGTTCAATATAGTAGCTTGTTATTTCTCACTCGTTGTCTCACACACACACACACACACACACACACAAAACTGAAAAGTCTGCAGAAAAGCTGTATGAATAAATAAACAGCAGTGCAGCTTCCAACAAGGAAGAAAGCAGATTAGTAAAAAAAAAAAAAAAAAAAAAAAGTAAAAAAAAAAACTGATAGAAAAAAGGGAAATCTGTTTTTAATCTGTTTTTAACACCCGAGCGCTTGTGTAATTAAGTCAAATAAAGACACGTGACATTACGTCAATCTTTAAACCTGATCATGTAAAAAATTTAGATAAAGTAATGTAGTTATCATGTGTAAAAGAAAGAAAGAAAGAAAGAAAGAAAAATGTGTGGAAAAGTAATTGTGAAAATAAAAATAAATATTTCAAAATAAAAATGTGAAAATGTGAAATGTGGGAACAAATTAAAAGTGAAAGTAAATGAAAAATGTGATGGGAATGATGTAAACAGTAAAAACAAATTTGGGGGCGTGGTGTAAAAAAATTGTGGGGAACAATTAATTGTGAAAAATCAACAATGTGAAAATTGAGATGTGAAAATAAATTAAAAAATGTGGGGAAAAAAAAATATGTGGAAATGCATGAAAGATGTGGAGGAAAAAAAAACCCGCAAGAAATGAAATGAAAAAGAAGGGGGAAAAAAATTAAAATGTAGCAAAAAAAAAAAAATTAAGAATATGGACAACAAATAAATGAGAAAATTAAAAATTAAAATAAAAGGAAAATGTGGAAAGAATTGCATGTAATTAATAAAAGAATAGTAAAAATCTGGAGAAAATTAAACGTGGAAAAAAAATGAAAGATGTGAAAATAAATTTAAAAAATTGGGGAAAAAAATTCAACGTGGATTATTTTATATTTAACGCGAAACGAAACCGGTACTCAATGCAGCTCACACAGGATTGCAGTAATGTGAGCTGAGCGCTTGTGTGACGTATGTGTAAGAAGTCTAGCAATAGAATTAGCATATAAACCAATGATTAGAGCATTGCAATAATCAAGACGTGAAGATATAAATGCATGAACCAGTGTTTCAGCGTCTTTGAGGCTCAAATCAAACGTGATAATGAATGAAAGATTTGGAAAAATGCAACAAAAAAAAGGGAGGGGGGGGGGATCTAGACAACGTGGGAACAAATTAAAAGTAAAAATAAATGAAAGATATGATAATATCATCATGTGTGAGGTAATGAGTGTTGATTTTGCTGAGGAACTGGGCCTGTAAGCCTGCAGCGATGTTCACACCTCACCCCCAACAGCAACACGAGCATTTCGATTCCCGAGGATGCCTGAGCACAGTACGTCGTAATTACTCGAGGAATGAAATACAATAGGACGCTGTAGGGTTTAAATAGGGTCCCTTCACTTCCACACCAACCCCCAGTTCCCTCGAGGTGAGATTCCCACAAACCTACGCTCCACTCTAATGCAGAAATGCACGTGTGTGTGTGTGTGTATCCATTAGGAAATCAGTTTGTACTCCTTCCTGACATTGTACCCAACAAGCAGACCTCCATCTTCCTTCTCCTGGGCTATTTACGGGGTTAATATTCCAATCACCACGCAGACTCCCCATTTTTTATTTATCACAAGTCACCGAAGCGCGAGTGCTCACGTGCCGGGGCGTGGGATTAGCTGACCCCCATTTCCCCCCCTCCAACGACACTACCCCCAAACTCGACATTATATACGGTGACAAAAAGGGGCGAGAGGTTCGGTCGCTTTAACCTTTCTCTCCCGTCATTTGTCCTCGGTGTTCTCACGTTTGACAGAAAGTAAAAGCCATTAGGTAAAGACACGTGTGATGCTGAGCCCTGGGGAAGACGTACCACTGGTCCATTCTCAGTTTCCTCCTTCCATGTCCTTTGCTCTCGGTTCTCTCTCGTAACCTTGCCCGCGGCCCCGCCCACACACGTTTATTGAAAACATATAGTTTTAATCCTTCATGAACAACCCTGTCAAAAAAAAACGATCTCTGTCCACCACGCTTGTGTGATATAATTTGTGTATTAAAAAAAAAATGATTTGCATGTGGATATAAATGTAAATAATGGAATTATTAATTCTTCATCAATGGTAAATGGGGGGGGGGATCACATGCAAATTAAATTGCCGAAAAATTGAAATTTACGAAAAATTACAATTTACGTAAAATTTAAATTGATGGAAAATTCCAATTTACAAAAAAATTTCATTTACGAAAAATTTCAATTTACAAAAAAATTTAATTTAGGAAAAATTTCAATTGACTAAAATTGGGGGAAAAGACCAATTTTAAAAAATGTGGAGAAAATTATATGTGAAAATAAAAGCTGTGTAAAAAACACGAGTTCCTACACCATCATTATATTTGATTAATAGTTGTGTTTGACATTTAATGCTTTAACATAATAATAATGTGTTCATTTTTTTCTTTTTTAACTACTGAATAGCTTGATGAAATAACTTAGCCACTCCCTGCCGCACCACGGTTAATCTAGTCACTGTTAAAATGCAAAGCCAAGCTTGTGTAAGAAAATAAAAGTTATGACTGCAGAATTGCTGTAGAGAGGAAAACCTGAATAAGTGTGCTGTTGTAGAAGTCACAGTCGCAGCTCTCCATAGAGCTTTGGATGGCCAAGACTCGATCTCAAGAAAAAAGGCAATGATGGGATGAAAAAGCTCTTCTGAGCATCACGGCCATCCTTCAGTGCAATTTATGACACGGTATAAAGCATGCCATCAACTCCTTGAAGCACATCAGGCCTCCATGAACACGTCTTCCACTTAATCACCCTCTAAGATCACCCTGGACATTACTGACAGAACAGATTAGAGGACAGTACTGACTGAACGGAGTAGAAAACGCTACTGACAGAACGGTGTAGAGGACAGTACTGACAGAACAGATTAGAGGACAGTACTGACTGAACGGAGTAGAAAACGCTACTGACAGAACGGTGTAGAGGACGGTACTGACAGAACGGTGTGGAGGACGGTACTGACAGAACGGTGTACAGGACGGTACTGACAGAAGGTGTAGAGGACGGTACTGACAGAACGGTGTGGAGGACGGTACTGACAGAACGGTGTACAGGACGGTACTGACAGAACGGTGTGGAGGACGGTACTGACAGAACGGTGTGGAGGACGGTACTGACAGAACGGTGTAGAGGACGGTACTGACAGCACGGTGTAGAGGACGGTACTGACAGAACGGTGTGGAGGACGGTACTGACAGAACGGTGTGGAGGACGCTACTGACAGAACGGTGTAGAGGACGGTACTGACAGAACGGTGTAGAGGACGCTACTGACAGAACGGTGTAGAGGACGGTACTGACAGAACGGTGTGGAGGACGGTACTGACAGAACGGTGTGGAGGACGGTACTGACAGAACGGTGTGGAGGACGGTACTGACAGAACGGTGTGGAGGACGGTACTGACAGAACGGTGTGGAGGACGGTACTGACAGAACGGTGTAGAGGACGGTACTGACAGAACGGTGTAGAGGACGGTACTGACAGAACGGTGTAGAGGACGGTACTGACAGAACGGTGTAGAGGACGGTACTGACAGAACGGTGTAGAGGACGGTACTGACAGAACGGTGTAGAGGACGGTACTGACAGAACAGATTAGAGGACAGTACTGACTGAACGGAGTAGAAAACGCTACTGACAGAACGGTGTAGAGGACGGTACTGACAGAACGGTGTAGAGGACGGTACTGACAGAACGGTGTGGAGGACGGTACTGACAGAACGGTGTGGAGGACGGTACTGACAGAACGGTGTACAGGACGGTACTGACAGAACGGTGTAGAGGACGGTACTGACAGAACGGTGTAGAGGACGGTACTGACAGAACGGTGTACAGGACGGTACTGACAGAACGGAGTAGAGGACGGTACTGACAGAACGGTGTACAGGACGGTACTGACAGAACGGTGTAGAGGACGGTACTGACAGAACGGTGTGGAGGACGGTACTGACAGAACGGTGTACAGGACGGTACTGACAGAACGGTGTAGAGGACGGTACTGACAGAACGGTGTAGAGGACGGTACTGACAGAACGGTGTACAGGACGGTACTGACAGAACGGAGTAGAGGACAGTACTGACAGAACGGTGTACAGGACGGTACTGACAGAACGGTGTAGAGGACGGTACTGACAGAACGGTGTGGAGGACGGTACTGACAGAACGGTGTACAGGACGGTACTGACAGAACGGTGTAGAGGACGGTACTGACAGAACGGTGTAGAGGACGGTACTGACAGAACGGTGTACAGGACGGTACTGACAGAACGGAGTAGAGGACGGTACTGACAGAACGGTGTACAGGACGGTACTGACAGAACGGTGTAGAGGACGGTACTGACAGAACGGTGTACAGGACGGTACTGACAGAACGGAGTAGAGGACGGTACTGACAGAACGGTGTACAGGACGGTACTGACAGAACGGTGTGGAGGACGGTACTGACAGAACGGTGTGGAGGACGGTACTGACAGAACGGTGTACAGGACGGTACTGACAGAACGGTGTGGAGGACGGTACTGACAGAACGGTGTGGAGGACGGTACTGACAGAACGGTGTAGAGGACGGTACTGACAGAACGGTGTAGAGGACGGTACTGACAGAACGGTGTACAGGACGGTACTGACAGAACGGTGTGGAGGACGGTACTGACAGAACGGTGTGGAGGACGGTACTGACAGAACGGTGTGGAGGACGGTACTGACAGAACGGTGTGGAGGACGGTACTGACAGAACGGTGTAGAGGACGGTACTGACAGAACGGTGTAGAGGACGGTACTGACAGAACGGAGTAGAGGACGGTACTGACAGAACGGTGTAGAGGACGGTACTGACAGAACGGTGTACAGGACGGTACTGACAGAACGGTGTGGAGGACGGTACTGACAGAACGGTGTGGAGGACGGTACTGACAGAACGGTGTGGAGGACGGTACTGACAGAACGGTGTGGAGGACGGTACTGACAGAACGGTGTGGAGGACGGTACTGACAGAACGGTGTGGAGGACGGTACTGACAGAACGGTGTACAGGACGGTACTGACAGAACGGTGTGGAGGACGGTACTGACAGAACGGTGTGGAGGACGGTACTGACAGAACGGTGTAGAGGACGGTACTGACAGAACGGTGTAGAGGACGGTACTGACAGAACGGTGTAGAGGACGGTACTGACAGAACGGTGTGGAGGACGGTACTGACAGAACGGAGTAGAGGACAGTACTGACAGAACACGTACTTATGAAGAGTGGAAAAAGAAAAAGAAAGAAGGAAAGAAAGGAAGGAAGAAATAAATGGATGCGGAAAAGAAGGAAGGAAGAAAGGAAGGAACAAGGAAAAAGAACTAAAAGAAAGGAAGGAATGAAGTAAAGAAATGGATGAAGAACGCAAGTAAGAAAGAAAAGACCAAGGAAAAAAGAACCAAAGGAAAAAAATGAATGAAAGGAAGGAAAGAAAGAAAGAAATTGATAAAGAAAGAAAAAGAAAGAAAGAAAGAAAGAAAGAAAGAAATTGATAAAGAAAGAAAAAGAAAGAAAGAAAGAAAGAAAGAGAGAAAGAAAGAAAGACAGAAAATGGATGAGGAAAGGAAGGAAGAAATAAATAAATAATTGAGCAAGGAAAAAATAACTAAAAGAAAGAAAGGAAGGAAGGAAGGAAAAATGAACTAGATAAATAGATAAAGTAAGAAAAAGAAAGAAAGAAAGAAAGGGAGGAAGAAAGAAAGAAAGGTAGGAAGAAAGACAGAAGGAAAGACGAAAGAAAGTAAAGAAGGAAAAAAGAAATAGGCAAATAGATAAAGAAAGAAAAAGAAAGAAAGGGGCTGAGAAAGAAAGGGAGGAAGAAAGACAGAAAGAGAGGGAGAAAGAAAGAAAGAATCTCTAGCTGAGGTCAGTTAAGAATTAATAAATGAAGAACGGAAGGAAGGAAAACCCTTCTGGTTTAGGCCACGCCCACATCCGGTGTAAAGACACTGATATTTGGAGCAGTAAACTGATAGACACTGGGATTGTTTCACTCCGCCATGATCCATGATCGGTAGTAAAGAGGGAAAGTTTAGGGTTCACCCTCGCAGCACGCAGCGCTCCTGCTGCACTTTAATCATTCCACACTCACTGCTCTGGATGCTGCTCTGACCCCAGACTTCATCCACTCTCTGCTATTCATTTGTCTGAAGAAGCCACAGGAAGGAGGGGCTCGGAGCAGCTTCGCATTCTGCTGCACACCCACGCTGCTTCTAATTGATTTATGGCGGGAGAAGGGGTCTGCGATAAGGCATTGTTTTATAATCAGCCGAAGCAGAGACGGCCGTCTGGGCCTGACCATGTTTAATGGATGGGAGGGAGCGACGAGGAGAAGAAGAGGGGAGTGGCTGGCACAACGTCCGTCCTTCATCCTATCAGTCCGCAAATTCACACTCGCTCCATCGCAGTGCTGTTAGCCAAATTCAATATGAGCCAGAGCTCCGAGTCCTGTCATCATTATTCTCCATTTCGACTGTAATCCGCGAGAGTGCCGAGTACATTGAGGCGCTCTCGATGAACCGACAAACAAACTTGAGCCAAAGCAGGACGGAGTAAATAAGCTAAAACAAAAGATCTATAATGAAGTTACAGTTTTCCTGAGCTCTTCATGTGAAGCCCTGGATCACACACAATGGGGAGGACCTTGCCTCCAATTTGATCTTTGTGTGGGCTCTGTGGCGCCGTGATTAGCATGACTGTGCTTCACCATGCAGATCCTGATGGACAACAACATGACAGGCCACGACCTAGCAAAACATCCTGCGCTCACCCACGGACGAAACCCCAATTAGCGAGGACGGGAAACGATCACAAAAGTCGATCAAATAAAGCATCTGTCAAAGAAAGAACCCCAAAACGAAAAAGATCAAGAAGAGAGATAATTATATACAATATGGCAATGAGATGGATTTGTATTGAAGAAATTAATATAGGGCTTTTTTTTTTTTTTCTTTTAAAGGAAATGGTGTCACTCACGGCATTCACACACAGATAGTCAGTTAATTGAATGCAGATTTGGTTCTGAAAACCACAGAGAGATCAGAAAGCCGTCTCGGGAGCCATTTGGGGGGGGGGGGGGGGGGGTATGTCGAGGAGACATAATAGATTTTGGAGTGCAGTGCAGTGCAGTATTTTTGGCTTTCTGAAATTTAGGAGCCAGCTTCTAGATAATGTAAAGTGTTTAGTGTGTTTAAATGAAACCCTGGTGTGTTCTCCAACACGGTGTCGTTCTTTTGACAGAGGAGAACATCTGAAGTTTGAGCGCATTTAAGCGAGGTGGGTTCGGTTCGCTCCAAAGTGAGAAACTGATTCGACTCGGAGTCGACTCGACTACAGGAAGTGATTTAAACATGCCGTGTGTTTTGGGGTTGAAGAGGGGTTTTTTTTTTTGTAGATGTGAGCTGCTAAACTGAGCCAAAGGACAGATAGGTAGCACTGGAGACTTGGACCGACATGCAAAAAAAAAAAAAAGAGAGAAAATAAACACTGGGTGTAATACACAGAATGTTTTAAAATAGCAATTATATGATTATCGAATCATTTTTTTTAGCGCCAGCTCCACGTTCTCAATGTTTTCTGTGCACTCGCGAATTTTTGTGAGTTCTGTGCAAGTTTGCTTAACTTTTTCCATTCTGAATGAATGAAAGTCTTTCATGAGGAGTCCTACGCATTCCTCAGGTTATGTCCACATCAATTCAAAGATTGTAGTGTGGACTGAGAAAACACAGATATTCAAAAAAGCATGATGTGCATTTAGTCATGTGACCCATTCGACTCAAAACAAACAAGATGGTGGACGATGGTGCAGTGGTTGTTCCTGCTGTCCAGTTTGATAGCATTGTTAAAGATTAGTCACTTTATACAAGCTTCAGATTGTATTTTAAATGAACACCTGATGGGAACAATGCCTTCCAAAGCTTGTTACGTTTTTACGCATGCGCAGTATAGGGCTGTGAGCGTTTTCAGATGCTTCAATGTGGACGAGCAATTTTTTGAAAACTTTTGGGAACGCCAGTGTAGAGTGTTTTAAAACGAAAATGCGGGTTTCAGACCTATCCGGATGAATGTACACGTAGCCTCAGCCAGTGAAATTTTTTGAATTATGTGCAGTGAAAAAACCAACCAACAAACAAACAAACAAACAAAACAAACAGCAAAAGAACCAATAGAATCGATTTTGCTCTGATTCAAACTGGGGAAATGAACTGATACGTTTAAAAACGATCTTCACGGTCCAGTTATGAACCTTCGCCCCTTCGTAGGTTCGCCCAAGTAACAAATACACCTTAAAACCCCAGTTTAAGACTTTTTTTTTTCTAAAGGTCAGCTATAGTGTTCAACACACTGATTAAGAAAAGGATGGAAATGTATACATCCTAGTCAAATACCCTTTTTAGGCTTCAAGAAGCCTGGATATTACGATTTCTTATGCTCAAGGACGCTTCCTTATATATCCTTGTATAAGTCCAGATCTATGAAAACCCACCACTCTATTACATGATACGATTTCTTAACACAAATTGCTAACAATGACAACTTCTTACAAGTACCCTTACAGTGGCGTACAAAACTGTAAGGGTGCTCCGTCTAATAGAAACTGACACACGGGGTAAATTCCTGCCACCAGAGACATCTGCATAAATTAGCTGATAATTTAATTCTTTTTTTTTTTCATTAGGGACACAGCGCAGTAATAACTTGAAGACAGTTCCACCACCCCATTAATGTCTTAATTCTCCCTCCCAGTCTGGGAAGCATACAAGGCTGGGCGTGATGAGCATGTGTTTCTCAACGCTGCAGTCCAGACCGTGTTCTGTCAAATATTTCATCGCAATCAGTCAAAAAAAAAAAACATCCACTAAATATCTTTCCCAGGTGCTTTGGCATTACAGAACAACCGTGCACCTGGAGAAACATTCGACTGCTGTTCTAACAGCAGCTGTCCGTTTACGCACGGAGACGGCTTTGTCTAATTATAGTCTAAACCTTGGCGTATTCTAGGAGCACCTGCAGATGGATGCAGTAGAGGATCCTGGGAGTTGGAGTCTGTAGATGTGTATTATCTCAGCGTTGGCTAGAGTGCAAGTTTGTGATTGTACAGCTGTTGATGAGGATATTAGATCACCAGCTGCTAGCCATGACCCACCTCTGACAGCAGAGCATGCGACCACCTTCATGCTTACTGATCTGGGTAATTATCTGGATGTCCAGCTGACCAGCAAACCCACACACACACACACACACATACACACACGGACATCATACACAAACAATCACGTCCAACTCACATTCCAAAAACAGCTGGAATGACTCGAGGATCCGCTTTATTGAGTTGCTCCAGGGAGACATGAGTCTGAAAATGTTTCTAATCTGTGCTTGCCTTCACCTTAAACACAGTAAATTTGTTTATCCTGGAATATTTGTTAGCAATTTTTGTGCTAATGTGTCGGTTGGTGCTGTTTTGTGTTGCTCCTGTCAGATGTTAGCCATCGTGTGCTGCACTGAGGTCACAGGAGGACGTTGTTTCTGCTTTTCAGTGACCAAATTTCAGCTCTTGTTGTTCGCGCCAATTCACAGCAACGTACAACATAACATTAACGAGAAATCCAACAAAGCGACAGTGGAGATGTTGCAAACGCTGGACTCAACGATCCAGAATGCAATGCAGCTACGTATATGACGCGATTGCGTCTATTAGAAGCTTTGGACGCTGATCTGTTTCAGCATTTTGTACAGACGAAGAGGGAAGAGAGTTCGACAGAGTACTAAAGCGCCACCGCATCAGTCTCTTCATCTAGAGATGAAGCAAGAGCTGAATCCAACTAGCACTACTATCAGTCAGATAGGAATTGCATTGTGGGTAACGTAAGTAAATGTTAAGAGCAACATGTTAAGAAAACTCAAAATTTCATTATAAAATAAATATTGGACTTTTTTTTTTTTTTTACTTTATGTAAATCTTGACTTTGGTACTGGCTTAGAGAGACCATTATCCTGTTCAAACATAGTCCTGATTCAGCACTGCTCGAGCCACTTTCTCCCCTGCAGCGCATGGAAAATCCTCCACCCACACTAATCCACATGCAGCAGCAGTGGAGCAGGTCACGTCTGCCGAGAAGGAGCCACTGCGGAGAGATGGAGATTGGCAGGTTGCAGACTTATACATGGAGGAATTAAATCCCCCCCTCCCCCCCATATTTTTTATTCTCTCATCCTTTGCTCTCTCTGGAATCCATCACTTTTCTCAGTGGGTGGAGAAATAAAGGCCCTGATGAACAGTAATTTCACAGCTGACATACTTTCCTCTGCTTTATTTGATAGCGTTTATAAGTGTGAGGGAGCGAGCGAGTGAGTAAGTGAGAGAGCGAGAGAATGTGCAGAATCTGCTTCTTACTCTCAGAAGAGGTGGAACATGTATTATTTCTGATAGCACTGAAGCTATCGGGAGTGCGATCGGAACGAGCCCAGCATGGGTAGGTATGAAATGTCTGGCTGAGAGTGTAGCAAATGGAAATAGGACAATATCAGCAAAGTGTTGACTTCGATAACCGAATCGAAGTCTTTGGGTTCCGTTAGGGCGAACTTTTCAAGTTTCTGTGTTCATTTTTTTTAATATTAGATGGACAAGCTCTCAGGATGCTACTGGATAAAAAAAGAAAACATAAATTCCATCTTTTCAAAGTGTTAACAGTAAACACGGACATTAGTGGCAACAATGGACGATCTTCAATGTCCAAATTCTCTGTGCATTTCATACAGCAAACAGAAGACTCCAAGTTTTCCATAATTCCTCAAATTTTCAACTGTGAATTGATTTATCCTGGCATTTTTCCCAGGCATGAGGCAGAAGTGATGCAGGGCACCATGCACACACATTCATACACTCATTCGCACTAATTTACCATACCATAATCCAACTTCTGGGATGTTTTTGAGAGGTGGGAGGAAACCAGAGAACCTGGAGGAAACCTGGGAATGTTGCAGTCTGATAGAAAAACAAATCTATCTAGCTAATGCTTTACCAGAAACCTGCAACAAATTATATATAATGATTACATTTAGCCAATCATTTGTCTGTGCTATTTCTATATCCATCCACATATTCATGGATATGATAATGTACCATACTCTCTTGTGGAAAAGCTCAATTGGTACCTTTCAGATAATCCTACAGCAACGGCAAATGTTACATTTCAAGGAAATCATATTTAGACATGTTCTATTTTTAATGCAAAAACAGTACTCGTCCATTTATATCCCAGTGCTCTCCATTAAAGATGACTTTTCCAGTGTGGTAACATCTGGACACGGTTCCTGAGGGGTATATTTCCTTCAAACTGGAAATGCTCCCTTGTATTTTGTGTGAATCAAAAGACCCTGAGTGCCAACATCTGCCTGCCTGCGTGCTCTTCCTAAGTCATTGCCAGATGACCTCAACTGCAGTTTCCACCACTGGCCCAGAGGGGCTGCGTCAGCTCCACTGGGGTGGACGCTGATATGAGAGCAAAGAAAAAGGCAGAGGAAACAGTCACATAATGGCCTGGATTAATGATGAAAAATTTGATGTCGCCCAGTGAGCTTCACGACATTCATCACAGCCTTGCAACTGGCCAGTGCCTGGACTCTTTGTGACCCAGGAGACCAGACAGCTGTGTGGCCACTGCTGCTACTGCTGCTCGTTGCGTGCTGTCTAGTCACACCACACCGGCAACAGCGAGGGAGTTTGGTCCCACTCCCAGAATAGCAAGGATACTGTTACAGAAGCTGGGCTCACACTGCAGTGGTTTGTAGAGTTTCTGCTTCTACTTTTGTCAACCTGCCTGGTCAAGAACAGAGTCTGGATCCAACAATCCAAAAACAACATCTACTCGCCTTTTTTTGTCGTCTCTTCAAGCAATAAAGCAGGACGTCTGGAGTTTTGGAAAGCAGTCTCTTGTCTGGCAGGAGTACAGTTTACAAGACTAAGACTGAGAGAACATGTATAAGGCATGAGGTATGGGGGTAAGATTTGCCATGATTTGGACTTGTCTGAGATTTGAGATTTTCCCAGCCCTGTAAAAACTGAGGTGATACAATACCCCCTCTGCAATCACATCCCACAGAAAACGGGTGCTTTTTAGACCAACCGACGTGTCCCCAAACTACATGGGCATCCTCCTGATCCACACACAGAGGGACTTTTAAAGGGGCGTCTGTATGGAAAAAGGGGCTGGAGGAATACACAACACAGCCCCACCACTTCATGTGCTGTCCCAATTACCTTCTGGCACCAGACGAGAGACGCTTGGATTCCTCGGAAACCAGCATAAAACATAACAGTTCAAATCTATTCGGAAGACCACCTAGGAATACATTTTAATAATAAAACCAGGAACATTTGCCTTGGCGTTAGTGCACACCATACACTGATCCCAGGATGAAGTAAAAACACAATGACTTAGACCAAGGGAGTTGAACTCAATCTCCTTTGTTTAACCTATTATCCCTTCTATTGATTAACAACAGTAACCGGCTCTGAAAAGTAGAACAGGACGTTTGTAGGGAAAAGACGAGCTAACAGAAACTGGATGTACTGATCTATCTCTTCTAAGAACATGCATATCCTTAA
Source organism: Ictalurus punctatus (assembly GCF_001660625.3). Lineage (NCBI taxonomy): Eukaryota > Metazoa > Chordata > Actinopteri > Siluriformes > Ictaluridae > Ictalurus > Ictalurus punctatus. The sequence continues at coordinate 21,408,424 of NC_030432.2, forward strand.
TCATCTTCACGTTCCATCAGCTTTCCTTTCGCCAAAATATTTGGAGATCCCTTCACTTTGCGATACATTTCGGGATTTGGAATTAGTCAGTGAAATGCATTAAAGCCAACAACCGAACGTTTCTTTAGACTCGGGTCTAACTTGCATCAAGCACAGCACATAGGTAGTGATTTTACTCAGCATTTCAGCCCTGTAAGATATAAGCCTATGTGCGCTGTACGAGGGCGGTCGCTACACTACACTATGGGTCTTGTGTGAATTCTAAAAAGTGTGCAAATCTTAAGTACAACCCCAATTCTGAAGAAGTGGGGACAGTATGGAAAATCCAAAAAAAAATAAATAAAAAATTTCCGTTCACCCTGTACTAGATTGAAAACAGATTATTAACACATTATTTGATGTTTTACTTTGTGAATTTAATTTATTTTTGAAAATATACACTCATATCAAACAACTGCAACACACTCCAAAAAGTTGGGACAGTCGACTGTTTACCACTGTGTAAGATCACCTTTTCTTTCAACAACCCTTATAAAGCGTTTGGGCATCAACGATGCCAGTTGGTTAAGTTTAGCAAGCGGAATTTTCCCCCATTCTTCCATTATGCATTTCTTCAGCTGTGCAACTGTACGGGGCCTTCGTCGCCTTAATTTCCGCCTCACAATGTGCCACACATTTTCAATCGACAGGTCAGGACTGCAGGCAGGCCATGACAGCACCTGCACTCTCTGCTTACACAACCATGCGCTTGTAATCCGGGCAGAACGTGGTTTGGCATTGTCCTGCTGGAAAATGCAGGGACGTCCCTAGAAAAGACGATGTCTGGATGGCAGCAAAATGTGTACATAGCTTTCTGCATTAATGCTGCCCTCACAGATGTGCAAATTACCCATGCTATGGGCACTGACACACCTACATACTATGACAGATGCTGGCTTTTGGACCTGATGCTGGTAACAGCTTGGATGGTCCTTTTCTTATTTGGCCCGGAGAACACGACAGATGTTTTGTCCAAAAACTATTTGAAAAGTTGACTCGCGAACCACAAAACACGATTCCACTGTGCTGCTGTCCATCTCAGCTGAGACCGAGCCCAGAGAAGTGGGCGGAGCTTCTGGACAGTGTTGATATGCGGCTTCTGCTTTGTATAGTAAAGCCTTAACTTGCATCTGTGGATGCAGCGGCGAATGGTGTCGACCGACGAAGATTTACCAAAGTATTCCCGAGCCCATGTCAGGATATCCATTACACACTCATGTCGGTTTTCACGACAGTGACATCTGAGCGATCAGATATCACGTGCATTCAGAAGTGATTTTTCGGCCTTGCCCTTTACGCACCGAGATTTGACCGGATTCCTTGACTCTTTTCATTATATTGTGCACTGTAGAAGGTGAAATGCCCAAAATCCTACCGATTTGTAGGAGCCTCGACCCATCCCTGCTCTTGAAGGACTAGTCCTTTTTGGAGGCTCCTTATATACTATGATTAGACGATTGCCTCAGCTGTTTCACCACATCGCTATTAGTCCTAAATTTCCACTGTCCCAACTTTTCTGGAACGTGTTGCATGCATCAATTTCAAAGTAAACATTTATCTTCAAAAAAACTCTGCAGTTGATTAGGTAAAACATCAAATACTTTGTCTTTATATGTGTTGTTTGCTTAAATACAAGTCAAGGTACATTCACAAATCACTCCTCTTAGTTTTTATTAGCATTTTCCGTACTGTCCCTACTTTTTCGGGATTGGGGTTGTAGTAGAGTCATCCATATTTGAGTTTGACACCTACAGACTAATGCAAAGCCACAATCAGATCACGCTGGACAGAAAGGGGAACTCCTCCTGTAACGTTCCTTCTTTAACATGCATGACAGCACATGGCTTTCATTCACATCACCTCCCAGTGACCCCAGTGATGGGACTGCCTGCCTGCCTGCCTGCCAAGCTGCATGGCAATTCCAATGACTAGCAATAAAACGGCTCCAAAGGCCTCATTTACCTTCTGTTTGTGCTAATATGATTTGCTGGGCTTAGCTCCATGAGGTTGTTCCTGAAAGCCTCTTCCATTCTAGGCCATGATTATACACCTCAGTGTGGGAAAGAACAAGGAGAGAAACTAGTACATATCTCCCACACATCCCGTCCATGCTCTATAGTTGTGAACAATCAGAGCTGTTTTGCAGGGGTTTTCTTCTGGATCTTGGGCTATTCGACCCCAGAGTTTGGTACGTTTGGTACCTTACGTGAAAGCAAACTTTTCGAGCATGAGCGTGAGATTGATCTTGAAAATGAGATTTGATCTCGAAAACGGTGTTCTGGGGTTCAGCCTCCAAACCAAAGTTATTCTCTTTCGGTGATACAATGTGAGTTCCTCGTCAAAAAGCGCTGTTCTTTACTGTTCTGCTACCAAAGAAAAATCATAAAACACAATCTATTGCCTACGCTTTTACAAAAACGAGTATGCAAAAGTGATGCGGGGAACTGCACAATCAATCCACAGTTTGGAAACTGTGGTTATAAGCCCCGCCCCTAAACAAGCCCAGAATGCATACTCGAGAATAAAACATTCGTAAGCTTGTCTGAGAGTGACTCCGCTATGTTTTGGAAAACGGCCGGTTCCCATCAATCGCAGCCCACAGTGTTGCTAATGTACAAGGGAGGCGTCTGCCCAGGAATGTGTAGCATAAGCAGATATCGAGCTCAGGATTGTGGGAAGGCGGGGGAGTAAGGGGGCAATTAGGACTGTGGCACTGAAAGAAGTGCAGGTGTGTGGAAGGGTGATAAGAACAGTGCAATAGCCGTTACTCACCCCCCACTTCCCAAGCTACTCATCTCTCCCAAACCAGAGTGCAACAGTAAATAGCCTTCCTGCCAACCACAGTGCATATCTGGCACTTTGGTAAAAACAAACAAACAAACAAAAAAAATGCTTCTCTCCCCTCCACACTGCCGGCTTGCGGAAGTGAGGACGACATGGCTAGCAGGGGAATGTGTATTCATCATACCCTGTGAAGAAAAATCTTCCACGTGTAATTTCAACGAGAAGTCGTTTAGAAGAACAGCGGGGGCTCTGCAGACTGGCCTGTCTGAAAAGCAATTAGGATTAATTAAGTGTTGGTGGTGGCACTTTGCAATATGGATCGCACCTTTTATTATGGCTAACGGCCCACATTAATGCGGTGTATGCCATCGTTATTTCGGCGGGCACTTATTTGCAAAAAAAGATGGAAATCAAGATGAAAGTGCGAAGCTGGGAGCGAGCAAGCAAAGCCAAGCGATCAAACGGAAAGAAACTATCTGGAAGTTTTAAACAAATCATAATTAAGCAATGTATCTAGCTGGGAAGAAAAGTGGAATCTTCACCAACATACAGTGCTTAATGACATCTAAAGGTCAGGAGGACATGATGGAGAAAGCCAGAAGAAGACAGAAAGGGTTAAGCTCCATATGGCTGGCATCAGGTTGCCATACTGGATGAAAGAGCGGTCCTGAGTCTGCACCTGCCTCGTCAGCAATTCTTTTCTTTCTGCCCTTAGGCTGCAGATGCTCTTTTCCACCTGCGCGATGTGTGTACATGTGTGCAAGTGTGAGTGTGTATGTATGTGTGTGTGTGTATGTGCACATGGATGTGCAGGTCCAGACACTTTCACGTATGAAGGTGCTGTTAAGGTCACGAGGGGACACTGAGGAAAAGGGCATTCCTCTGGGATGACACGTACAGTGTCATGTGTGACATTTATCCCGGTCGCCATCAAAACTCTGTGTGTGTGTGTGTGTGTGTGTGTTCTTTTGATAACGCTTGCCCTCACTTAACCCTTTCATGCGTAGTGTCCACAAGCTGTTTTTTTTTTAATAGTAAATACGATATAAACTGCCTCCAACTCGCTTGAGATTATTACTGCAATTTAAACTAAATCGTTATAACGCTGCTCTCAGTACACCGTGTCTCCGTATATCTTTACAAACAGTCTACACAACATCCCAAATGATTAAAAAATATTTTTTTATCCAATGAACTCCTTAGCTTTTTATGAAACTAGATCTGAAATCAGCTGCATCATGCAATAAACAGCAAACATGCCAAAAATGTTGCTCCTGCCCCCCCCCCAAAATGCTATTTTCTATCACTTTGGTGGTCTGAGGTTTTAATGTTAAAATGTTAATATTAATGTCAATCTATTTACTTTTTAATATGAGAGATCTATATTTTTTTAAAACACACATTTGGCATGAAATTATGTAAAATGATGATGATGATGATGTATTTAAATCATTTAAACCTTTACATACCTTTCCTTCCCGATTCTTTCTGAACCTGTTCTTCCCGAATGATTGTGTACTTTTCGTTCTCAGACCTTTCCCTCCCAAACCATTCCCGACCATAAACACATTCAGTTTATAAGAAATTGCACCACAGTACTACTACGGGCTGATTTAATTGTGTGATTAAAACCATGAAATCGGCAGAAGGAGAGAAGAACCGTTTCCAAGTTGGACTAAAATAAATCTCGAAGCAATTTCTGCACCGCTTTTAACTTTCCTCTTACTGGTTGAACCCCAGAGCTGCTGAGCTCAGCCAGTTCTCCCCCAGCTTTAACTGGCTTTTACCGAACATGGTTTTCCTCCTCCTCCACCTCCACCTCCTCCTCTCTCTCTCTCTCTCTCATGCCCTCTGGCTTACTAAAAGAGTGTGCAAAATTTTGGCAAGTCCTTTCCAAGCATTGCATTTTCAATCATAACCTCCAGAACATGAGCGCTAGTTGAAGTGCCTGCAGAGTTTTATTGGATTTTCAGTTTCACTGCCTAGCCTAAACCTGAATTAAAATCGAAAGACTTTTTTTTCCCAGATATGATGTGACTTGAACATCCAGCTGGAGAAGTCTTATCGAGACTAAACAGGTGGATGCGCACATTTCCTTTCCAACCGCAATTAATGCACCAATCCCGAGTACAAGTCGCCCCAGTGCTCGGCCCTGGTATAAACCAAGACCACGGACTGAGAAATGGATCGGCTCATCACTGCAGGGTGCTCAGTTTGGTTTTATTTCTTACTTGCTTGGCACCAGAGTCCATTTAATTAGAGGAGGCCAATCAAACATTTTTTTGGAGATTAGGACTGGGAAGACACTGTGGGAAAGATAACACAACCCCAATGAGACGAGTCAAAGCCTGCCATGCAAACAAATAAATGAGTGCATTAGCATAATACAAGTCATGGCTAGAGAGAGAGAGAGGGAGAGAGAGAGAGAGAAAACTGGCTAATCTACAATTCCTCAAAACCAGGGAGACAGAGACAGAGGGATGTCTTCATCGACTTGAGCAGACAGTGCAGTAATTAGAGGATAAGTCTCTCTTATCAGCTCTCTGCTGCTGTCAATACCCGCTTCACTCAAAATGACTACAGACTCCCAAAACCCACCCCCAAACACTACACACACACACACACACACAATAAAGAAAGGATTTAACCCTTACAACACAGCAAAGAATGATATATAATGATATATGATATATAATTATATAATATTATATATAAAGGTACAGAAAGTTATTGAAATATCGGAATATATATATTTCAATAACTTTCGGAAACAAAGTAACTCAAATGTGAACCAAACCAAACTGAAAACTTAATAGGTCAATATTCATCATCATGGTGGTGATGTTGGTGATGATGGTGTTGGGGGTTATGATAGGGAACATGGTGATGATAGAGGTGGTGATGATGATGGTGATAATGGTGATGGTGGTTGTGATGGCGATGGTGAACGTGGTGATGGTAGAGGGGGTGATGATGATGGTGGTGGTGATGATGGTGATGATGGTGTTGGTGGTGATGGTGGTTGCAATGGCGACGGTGAACGCGGGGATGGAGCGGTGGTGATGATGGTGGTTATGATAGGGAACATGGTGATGATAGAGGTGGTGATGATGGTGATGATGGTGATGATGGTGTTGGTGGTGATGGTGGTTGCAATGGCGACGGTGAATGTGGTGATGGAGAGGTGGTGATGATGGTGGTCATGATAGGGAACATGGTGATGATAGAGGTGGTGATGATGATGGTGATAATGGTGATGGTGGTTGTGATGGCGATGGTGAACGTGGTGATGGTAGAGGGGGTGATGATGATGGTGGTGGTGATGATGGTGATGATGGTGTTGGTGGTGATGGTGGTTGCAATGGCGACGGTGAACGTGGGGATGGAGAGGTGGTGATGATGGTGGTTATGATAGGGAACATGGTGATGATAGAGGTGGTGATGATGGTGATGATGGTGTTGGTGGTGATGGTGGTTGCAATGGCGACGGTGAACGTGGGGATGGAGAGGTGGTGATGATGGTGGTTATGATAGGGAACATGGTGATGACAGAGGTGGTGATGATGGTGATGATGGTTGCAATGGCGACTGTGAATGTGGTGATGGAGAGGTGGTGATGATGGTGGTCATGATAGGGAACATGGTGATGATAGAGGTGGTGATGATGATGGTGATAATGGTGATGGTGGTTGTGATGGCGATGGTGAACGTGGTGATGGTAGAGGGGGTGATGATGATGGTGGTGGTGATGATGGTGATGATGGTGTTGGTGGTGATGGTGGTTGCAATGGCAACGGTGAACGTGGTGATGGAGAGGTGGTGATGATGGTGGTTATGATAGGGAACATGGTGATGATAGAGGTGGTGATAATGATGGTGGTGGTGATGATAGTGATGATGGTGATGTTGGTAGTGAGGGTGCTGCTGGTGTCTGTGTAGAAAATGTGAGCTGTAGCTGTGTGTTCAGGCTGTGATACGAGTAATTATTCTGTAAAGAGAGCCTCAGGACCACGGCATGCATTATGCACAAGACACACACACACACACACACACACAAACCCCATAGTCTGCTTGTATTATACAAATAAAAGTTAAATAAATGATAATAAATAATCAAATATGTTTAGTTAAATACAACCAAATATTTGATCATTTTATAATAATTATAATTTGTTATAATTTGTAAAAAAAAAAAAAAAAAATGTAAAATTTGGCATTAAAGAAATGCAAAGCAGCTGCATAGTAAATCCTAGTTATTGTTCAGTCAGCATCGCTGTGATCCTTATAGACTGCGCTGTCCAAATCCGGGGTCAATTCCCCATCGATGCCATTGATTCCATGGACGGACATGTCGATGGAGTTTGGGATGTTGGAATTGGAATTGAGCTGACTGTCCCTCAAGAGCCACCATGGACCAGAGGGAAATGAGAAACGGCAATTACACTGAATTATTTTCCAAATAAAATTCATGAATTTTACCTTTACCATGACCGATGATGAAGGTCCTAGTTAGGGCCACTTTTCTAGACTGAAGGCCTGAATTATGGAACGACGACTGACGCACGCTCTTACACACACTCGTACACACACTCGTACACACACTCGTACACGCACCCGACCCTGTTCCCTCTCGCTCTATATATTTCTTCCTCCACTCCATACTTCTCATCTAACATTAATGCCTGTTGGTTTTTTAATGAGGAAACAGTGTGTCCCTCTGGTTAGGAAGTAGCGGGGGATGGGGGGATTTCAAAGTGAGGTTTTGAAGGAAGAGTGCATGATAAGTAAACCACATCTCATCCCATGATACTGTTGTTTTTTTTTTTTTTCTCTTCCTATATCATCGCTACACAAATGAAGCATTAAAAAAAAGAATAAAAGAATTACAAAAAAATCTTCCTGAGGAGAAAGTGAAAAATAATGAAATGAATAAAAGCGCCAGTGCTTTTGGATGGTTAGTCTGCGTTCAGACGTATTTGTAGGCTCGCTTAGGCGTTTCCTGCTACACATGCTTTAATAACTCCTACATATTTACAATTTAATAAGAATCTGCTGGAGCGTGACCGAGAAGAAAATGTTATTTTTATTCTTCTCCACTTCTCCGTTGCCTTGTTCGTGGACTGTAATAAAGGAAAAGAGGCCTCACCTGCTGCAACGACCTCAGGCACTTCATACAAAAAAGCTAATTAGAGCAAAAAAGAAAAGGAAAATGGTGGAGAGATGAAGGGCTGAGGAGGAAGAGGAAGGTAAGGCAGAGGGGTGTGTACATGCCGTTTTGACATTTAGACTGCTCATTAACTATCAATAAGTCACTTTTATTGTTTATCTACTTATTTAAACTAATAACTCTGTCTTTACTAGAGAAGTCACCAATCCGATACCCATGGATCAGTATTCGTCTGATCTCAGCCAAAAACTGTGTGTGTGTGTGTGTGTCGGGGGGGTGCAGGGATTTGATCCAATCCTGTAACGAATGGGAAGAAAAACTGGAATTGGAATTGGAAAAGATCTTATTATATTTTTGCTAGATATGTTTACATACGTATAAAGAGAGTTCTTTTGTCAGGATTAATATATTATATATAATAATGAGATATTTTTTAAAATATAATTTTTTAAAAAGTGTTTTAGTTCGAAATATTTCAAAGCTTAGGGTTAGAGAAAAAATATCAGCTGACACTCAGGGTTTCGGTATCAGTATCGGCACTGGGGAAGAAAAAGTGGCATTATGCCATCTGTATTATTTTACACAATTACACTGATAGTGTTTTCTTCTGTATGTCGCTGCCATTATTTACTGCATTATTATTATTAGCCTATTTTACTATTTTATCCTTTGACAACCTTTGGTTCATTATTTCTTTGCTTTTCAACAAATTATCATTATTATTATTATTATTATTATTATTACATCTATTGAACTATTTAAGTATTAGCACCCTATCTATCTACTGTATCCATCCAATCGCAAGTACTGGTAGAACTGATTATACAGATAGATAGACAGACAGATATATAGATAGGGTGCCAATACTTGTAGTTTGATAGATGGATAGAAAATAGATAGATAGCGTGCCAGTGCATGTAAATTTCGATAGATAGATAGATAAACATATAGATATATAGATAGGGTGCCAATACTTGTAGAGTTTGCTAGATAGATAGCTAGAGTGCCAGTACATGTAAATTTGGATAGATAGATAGACTATGTTTACATGGACAGCACTAATCTGATTATTGACCTTACTCTGAGTAAGATAATAATGTGATTAAGGTGTTTACATGAGTCGCTTTTAGAATACTCCTGTCATGTTCCCATTTACATGTTATAGAACATAATTAGATTAACAGCCCGCGTCATTACGTCACCACACTACGACGTCCCTCCAGAATTTCACGTATCGACAAACGTCTTCGTTACGGTACCGTATACAGTTTTTTTTTTTTTTTTTTTTTTTTACGAACGCTTTAAGTGCAGTTGATTATTTGTCATGCTGTACGTGCTAATAGACAACTGCTTGAAGCCGTGGGCTGCGTCTCAAACCACGTAATTACCGTCTATATAGTAGCCGAGATACATGTATTTTTCCCCACTACGGGCCTATAGTAGGAAAGTATGTGGTTTGGGACGCGGCCGAACTCTCTTGTTCGCCGTAAAACGTAAAACTGCCGTGTGTGATCGTGTCCTGTCGCAAAATGCGGTGAAAACTCTCCACGACGTTCATAATGTGATTAAGGCGTTTACATGTCTGTAATACACGTCCATAATGCGACTAAAACAGGAGCACGCCACACGTCTTAATTCCATTAGAGCTTAATTCGAGTATGACCTTAATTAGATAAAGGTAAGTAAAAATTGCTGTTTACATGGTAGTTTCTTAATTAGAGTCTGGTCTTAATCGGATTAAGAGTGGATTATTGTTGTCCATGTAAACGCAGCTAGTGACACCAGATAGATAGATAGATAGATAGATAGATAGATAGATAGTGTGCCTGTAATTGTAGCATTCGATAGATTGATAGATAGGGTGCCAATACTTGTAGATCTGTATAGATATAATAATAATAATAATAATAATAATAATAATAATAATAATAATAATAATAATAATAATAATAAGGGGGGTAACGTAATGTGTTGAAAAACTAAAAAAGGCCTCCAGAGTTATTATTTTTTGTTTGTATCTGCCCGCAACATTTTCTAATGAATTCAGTTGTTTCTATTCCTCAAAATATAAACACACCAGCACCCTGATTTCCACCACACTGACACTGACCAGTCATTCAGTAATCAGGAAGGAACGTGTCGGTGTAAACGCATCTCAGGTTCACTCATTCTTTTCCCCGCAAGCAACACACCTGACCACTCTTTCACACGAGAGTAAAAACATCCCCGCTCGTACAGCTGTGTTCTCTCATCCCACAGGATCCCAGTCCTGATCCACTCCTCGAAGCGCTAACCACATGCCCTGTGAACCTTTCTGGCAAGCGATTAGTCGACTGTTGCTCCTCTTATCCGTATCTGGATCTGTATCTGTACAGAACACGTGATCTGTTCCTTCCTGATGACGCGACAGTTTTCAGTTACACCCCTGGAGTTGATATACAACGTTCTGCAAACTGATTAGTGAGGGAGGATCCTCAGGTCACCGCTACAGACGCGCTTTCTTAATAAAACAAGCAGGATGTGCGTTTTTCCTCCAGACGGCTGCAGGAATTAAGTCAAGATCAGAAGCAGCGAGTCAATGGCCAGCATTAAAGGATCAATATCATTAATAATAAAGCGGAATAATGAACTCAGCTGAATAATTAAGAGAAGAACGCGGAGACGCCGAGACACGAGGCCACACATCATACATCTCTTAGAAATAAGATTACGACCTTCCTTTTAACTCAGGCCTTCGAGCACTGTAGCTTTATGTGCTTTTATCCGATCTGTTCTTTATATGCTTTTACAGATTATTATTATTATTATTATTATTATTATTATTATTATTATTATTATAAAAATCTAATTTCAACTTATCTAATAAATATTTTTGTATGGGATTTTTCCCCCCCACCGTTTTATCCGATCTGTTCTTTTTTTTTTAACTTCACATATTATCTTTTATTTAATTTGATCTAATTTATAATTTTGTGAGGGTTTTGTTTGCTGTTTTATCCAATCTGTTCTTTTTTTTTACTTTCACATATTTAATTAGATTTTTTTATTCTTTTTTTTTATTCATTTCATATCATCTGATCTTTTTTTTTAGTATTATTGTGTTGTTGTTTTGTTTGCTGGTTTATTCAATATTTTCTTTATTGACTTTTACATTAAAAAAAAAAAAATTCATTTGATCACATTTGTATTTTGCACTTTTGTTTTTTTTTCTTTTTGTTATTTGATCTGTTCTATTGTGCACTTCCGTAATTGATATTGTTTTCATTTTTATATAATTTAATTCTATTTATATTTAGCGTTCTTTTTTTATGTTCATTTGTCTTTCCTCATTCTTTTTTTGTGCGTGTCCAACCAGTCCAACAGCACTACACACTTGAATATGTGCATATTTTTGTTTCAAATTTTCTGAGTCATCCATCAAAATGAAGATAAAAAAGAAAAATAAATGTTACAATGGAAGAAGAGAAAAAGAAGTGAAACTGTACGGGAGGAGGGATGGTGCAGGAGACGGAGACAGAGACAGAGAGAGACGGTAATTGTGGGACGCTGAGGCTCGGGCGATCCGAGTTTTGTTGCCATGCTCTCCGAGCAAATGCCCGGTGGAAGAGCTGTCAGAGAATGTCACAGCGTTCGGCTTTAATGGAGACTGCAATCTGTTGCCTGCGCGCTTCAGAGCACCGGGAGGAATAGGAGAGAACACACACACACACACACACACACACACTTATCAGGGTGGGACAGTCTCCATCACACCATACACACTTTCACTCCATCAGGAAAAATGAAGTGTGGCGTATAAAAGAAGAATCTGGAGCCTCTTTATGAACTTTTTTCTCCTTGTCAGTTTTAAATTAAAGTTGTATCTTGAATTATTATTATTATTATTATTATTTTTTAAATAAATATATGTAGATATTATATAAAGTATCACGGACAAGGGGTTTTATGTTTTTCAGTTTTAAATTACATTCAAGTTTAAAGTTTTATCTTAACCTTTTTTTTCTTTTTTCCCTTCATGTTCAGTTTTGATTTAAATTAAAGTTTTATCTTTATCCTGGAATTTTAAAAAAAAATAAATTTTTCTTTTCAGTTGAGTTCGCCTTTAATCAAATTCAACCCTGCTACATCACTCCACCCTGTCGCTGATTGTTTTCCTATAACAGCACGACGCTGAGTGTGTTATTCCTTACTTATCGGCTAATCTTGAAATACCATGAACGGAAACGTGTCAGTATTGTCGTCTAACATCTGCTCAAATGTCCCTTTGCTCAACATCCCATAATATTCCTCCACGCTGCCGCATGCGATCGCTCGTCTGCACGTCTCTCAGCATCTGCATTCAGCAGTGGTGTTGCTCAGATTTGGCCCACAATACCGGCTGTCCTTCTGCTCCACCCATCTGTGTTCCACACACACACACACACACACACACACACACACACACACACACACACACACACACACATGCGTACATGTCTGCCAGCTCAGCAGGTCCCCACAGCACCAGCACCATGCGTTCTTTCCCCCGATTGGCATGTGCCCGTCTCCCACGTCGCCCCGCTCCTCCAGCACCCCTTCTGCCGCTAACGCAAACTGTGCAAGACGTCGTTAATATGCACCCGCTAATGTATGCATATGTAGGAGTTAATAGGTGGAGCTGCAAGCTAATTGAGAGCTGGAACCAGAGCTTGTCACTATATTAGAATCCATTACACACACACACACACACACACAGACACACAAATGAAAAGAGAAAGCAAACTGCCCACGGAGACCACGTTCGACACGCCACGTTTACGCAGATGTGTGCACATCTGGCAGCGCTCACCAACGTGGCTCAAGATTTGTGGCGATATTCCTAAATGTCACAGCGAATTCTACGGAGGACGTGAGAGAAGCCCAGAAAGGAAAGAACGATGAGGATGTTATCTGGCAAAAAAAAAATAAATCGTGTTTTCAAAGACTGTACGACTGTACGTCGCACCTGAACTAAGTGAGGAATAAAACACTCAGTGTCAAGCAGTTGTGGGAAATCAATCAACGACAGGATGTTGTGATAACCGATACGTCCCGGAGTGTTTTATTCCTCTTATACCACAAAGATCTGACAACCATTACGACTGTTATTTATCAAAGAAGGACACGTTTAATGAGCTTTCACTATAGAGACCATAACGTATTAGAATGCGGGCATTAATATAACCCTGTGATGTGCAGCTGCACGACTGTCAGAGCCGCTCTTCTAGAAAATGAGTCAACGCCTTCCGACCAATCAGAATCCAGAATTCGGTAGCGCTGTTCTTGTACTGTTTGCCGAGCAAGAAATCTCAGTCCTAGTCCTAAAAGAGAACCAGAAATGTAGCTGGAGAGACAAATAGACAGACGATGATGGGATAAGTACGGGAGAACAGAAGAAAGCATGATGCGTTGTATTTACCATTCAAAAATAAGAGCGCTGTGGGAAAGAAGATAGTCAGAGCTTGTTTTAAGGACTTCCTGTCACTACTTGCACCTTCACGGTCATAGCAATATCTTCATAGCAGGTCCAAACGCATCACTTGAACCTCCTATAGACGTTTCCAAAAACCTCTCCACACTAATAAGCCCACATTTAAAGCCGTGTCATTATTGATTTACTTCATATTTATCCTTTCTCAATCACCCGACTGACAGGAATCTAAGTGATCTAAGTGATGAAAAAAAAAAATCCCCTCTCGCTCGCTTTCGCACCTCCCTTCGCTCCATCAGCACATCTCTAATGAGCATGTCACTAGCAGAATTCATTTCGTAACGTTTAATTGATCCCCGAACAGACCTCATCCATCATAAATCCATTCAATATCTCGCTGCTTTAATCTTCACTGGCCTCTAATCATAACCGCCGCTCACGGATGCCGACCCTGGAATGGCGCAAGGAAGCAGACGTGCTTAGTACACTGGCGTTGTTACTGACACATCAGGAACGTCTGAATCGCAGACGTGGGAAAATGCAGCTTTTCGGTATTACCTTTTTTTTTGAACAACCCTCGTGTTTACGCCAGCTTGTTTTCTGCACTTCCGGGCCACGCCGACCGACGATGTAAGCCGAATGTAGTAATTTTCGATATAATTTTATAGCAAGATTTTATTCATATCTCATACATTGTGACAAATAATAAAAGGTAAGACTGTTGCACTTAATAAAACTGATTTTATGCAATTCAAACATCAAGCCCAAAAGTCTAGTTCATTTCACATTAACAATCAAAATGACTTTGATTTTTTTTTTTTTTTTTGTATTACAGTAGGTCAACTGTTCAAGTTGTAATCACATGATCTTGAGGTAAAGATGAGATTTTTACTTCATATATAGTAGATTCCCTCTAGGTAGGTGTGCTGTCATTATATAATGTGGGGTGCCAATATTTTCCACAGGGATCCGAATCGCTGTACTGAAATATGTCATTCTGATCAAATTCATCAATCTTTTTTTTTTTTTTTTCTTTTTTGCTCTGGGCCCCAAAATCGTTAGAGATCCATTCCAAATCAATATTTGCATGGAACAATAACGTAAAAATTGTTATTATTTTACTGCAAAATTAATATTTTAATCTTTCCCTATAAATAGCTTCTAAAGAAGACTCTCCATCCATCCGTTTTCTGTACCGCTTATCCTTACTGGGTCACGGGGAACCTGGAGGGTATCCCAGGGGGCATGGGGCACTAGGTAAGGGTCACCCTGGATGGGGTCTAAAGAAGACTAAACCTAAATAAATTGGTTGTTTGGTTTATATATGTTATATGCCTGGCTTTGAATGCCCTTAGCTTCACTGTCAGATTAGTAAAGCATGCTAAGTGTACTAGCTTCATACACACACCAGAGGCACCGACGATCTCTGCACTTCCTTACAAACGTTATTTTTCTTCGGAATGTCTCTACGCACATTTAATACGAGGTCGCATATGACAGGATAACCATGTTTAAACCATGTGAAACCACGGTTGTACGTTTTTCTTCCGTTTTTGCAGGAACTAATGTTAAGTTTGTGAGTGAGGACCTGAAGAAATGTCAGATCACACATAGGATTGTTCCGAGGAATTGCTCAAGCCAGTTGTTTGGATTTGGCTATTACAGTGTCACACCCAATAGGCACAGAATTGAGAAAAATCTCCGTTTAAATGTCCCTGTTGCTGAAATCGTGACTCCGTTGCTGTCGTAGGTTTTTAGAGTCCATCACAGATATGACACGTGAGCGCTGTCCTGTCACGGCCGCTGGTTTATAATAAACGAGCCGGCTAACGAAGTAATGAACACTTGCTAATTGATTGGCGAGAAAACAGCACATAACTCACAGAGCGATGGCAGCTTGAAGGCATGGAAGGACATAACGTCAGTGTTCACTGGTCGTGTAACAGAAATGAACGGAGAACTTTCTATGATCTTTCGGTGATTTGTTAGACTGTTGAGTGGACACGTGTAGGACAACGTGCCGTTTTAAGTTGTTTACACTCAACAAAACTGTCAAAAACTGTAAAGAAACAAAGCTGTGCTATCTCACCCACTTTGTCTCACTGACCTATTTCTCTGTGAAGCTGCTGACGCAGGGAGAGCTAACCCACACGGAGGGAGGCATTTGATTAAGTAATTATCAGATATTATCAAGACTAAACAGAAGCCATTAACGGCTGGCCTGCTAGAAAACCCGGCTCATTTCCCAGCGGACCTGAGGAGG
The DNA here is from genome assembly GCF_001660625.3 of Ictalurus punctatus. Taxonomy (NCBI): domain Eukaryota; kingdom Metazoa; phylum Chordata; class Actinopteri; order Siluriformes; family Ictaluridae; genus Ictalurus; species Ictalurus punctatus. Next base: position 21,424,126 of record NC_030432.2, read on the forward strand.
GCTCTCCCTGTTGCTAAGGCACTATCGCTAAACACACCTCTCCCGTTCAATCTGGAACAACCAATTTTATTCTTTAATGAAGCTCTAATTGACTTTCATTAAAGAAGATCTAGGCTTTATTAATGAGAGCTGTGGAGAGACACCAGGCCGGAGTTTCTCACAAAGGTGATCGCTAAATGGTGGAGCGAGCAGTACCTGATAAAATGGTCTTAAACACCATGTGAAATGTAAATCCAAACATTTTTCTTCAGCAACATGAGATCTTTCTGAATAAAACGACTTGATTGGGTGGGTGAGACTTGGTTTTTACCGATCGGAATTTGACCGGATGGTGAAAAGTTGGTGTTCCACAACAAACACAGAGTCAGAATGAGACACTAGATGCTTCTCGGATATTTTTTATTTCTGTAAAAGTAGACATCATTCTAAAATGTGAAACATGACTAGGTGTGGGGGAGAGGGAGATTAAATCTGACTGGATGTAGGGGGGAGGGAAGATGAAATATGATTGGGTGTTGGGGAAGAGGAGATGAAATGTGATTGGGTGTGGGGGAAGAGGAGGTGACATATGATCGGGTGTGGTGGAAGAGGAGACGAAATATGATTGGGTGTGGGGAAGGGGAGACGAAATTTGGTTGGGTGTGGGGGAAGGGGGGACGAAATATGATTGGGTATAAGAGAAGAGGAGGTGAAATGTGATTGGTTGTGGGGGAAGAAGAGGTGAAATCTGATTGGGTGTGGGGGAAGGGGAGATGACGTGATTGGGTTTGGGGGAAGAAGAGGTGAAATGTGATTGGGTGTGGGGGAAGGTGAGATGACGTGATTGGGTGTGGGGGAAAGGGAGATTAAATGTGATTGGGTGTGGGGGAAGGTGAGATGACGTGATTGGGTGTGGGGGAAAGGGAGATTAAATGTGATTTGGTGTGGGGGAAGGGGGATGACGTGATTGGGTGTCGGGGAAAGGGAGATTAAATGTTATTGGGTGTGGGGGAGGAGGAGGTGAAATGTGATTAAGTGTGGGGAAAGGGGAGGTGAAATGTGAAGGGGACATGACGTGATTGGGTGTGTGGGAAGGGGAGATGACATGATTGGGTGTGTGGGAAGGGGAGATGAAATGTGATTGGGTGTGGGGGAAGGGGAGATGAAATGTGATTGGGTGTGGGGGAAGGGGAGATGAAATGTGATTGGGTGTGGGGGAAGGGGAGATGACGTGATTGGGTGTGGGGGAAGGGGAGATGATGTGATTGGGTGTGGGGGAAGGGGAGATGAAATGTGATTGGGTGTGGGGGAAGGGGAGCTGAAATGTGATTGGGTGTGGGGGAAGGGGAGATGAAATGTGATTGGGTGTGGGGGAAGGGGAGATGACGTGATTGGGTGTGGGGGAAGGGGAGATGAAATGTGATTGGGTGTGGGGGAAGGGGAGCTGAAATGTGATTGGGTGTGGGGGAAGGGGAGATGACGTGATTGGGTGTGGGGGAAGGGGAGGTGACGAGATTGGGTGTGGGGGAAGGGGAGATGTAATGTGATTGGGTGTGGGGGAAGGGGAGATGGTAATGTGATTGGGTGCGGGGGAAGGGGAGATGAAACATGATTGGCTGTCAGGGTGAAGGAAGCGAAACCTGACTGGGTGTCTGGGAGCGTACACAGGAGATGAAACATGACATTAAATGATTTCTCATTAAACAGTCAGACCATTTAGAGCCGTGAAAAGTCATTGCACATGAGTCGAATAAGAATTTCTTTTTTTTTTAAAAAGGTCATTGTACGGGACTAATACAAATGACTGGTGCACAATGTGACCAACGGGACGAGATAACGAGGTGAAAAAGGTCAGTTTGGATTTCAGGTTGTGTTTAACTTCGTGCTTTTGCGCAGCTCGAAACTGACTCAAGACGTCCAAATTGCTCCATCGTTCTCTGTCCATTACGCCCATAAACATATCAATCTCCACAACCGCTTGCAAATCTCTCCAAATTATCAACGCTAGTGTGCTGTTAGCAGGGACATTTGCATCTGAAATGGGAGACATCATAAATCTGGTATCTGACATCATAAATCTAGAGGCAGAAGACAGCTCTGCCAATGCAAATCAGGTTCTCGAGGTTTCCAGACGATGGGGGTGGAACAGGGGGTATTCACGTTCACAGGACAGCACCAATTTCATTAGCCAAGCTCAGATGTGCATGCGAACAACTGATTGAGTTAAACGGCCATGATTACGTTTCAGAGCGGTGTGGTTTATTATGATTTTTTTTCCTTCCATACACACATGTATGCACACGTATAGGCAGTGTCCTCTCTTGCCCTCTATCTGTGGTGAAGGTTAACTGGCCGGTCTGGTGAATATTGGCCAGCCTGTGTGCGTAGCCACGCTCGTCGTCCGCGGCCTCAGCTGCTGAAGAAAAGCACAGCGGGGCAAACGAGAGAGCGCAGAATGAAGGAACAGAAAGAGGGAGGAAGAGAGAAAGGCAGGACGAGCAGGGAGCAGGGGCCGCTGGGCTTTAATTGAGTCCTTTGGGCCGTGCTTCGTCAGATCACAGGGCTTGTTACAGGAATCCGGTTTCATGCTTTTCCTAACAATGGGATTTGGAAGAAAAGGGATTTGTAGTCCTGTGGGATTCCTCCGCTGTGATTCGCTCCCTTACACTCCTCTAATGTTTGTCATTCCCGTTTTTTAATCCCTTTGTAGTCCTAATGATTGCAATCCAATCACTTGAGCAGGGGAAAACACCGGCGGTTAGTGTGTAGATGAAAGGACACACACGGCTCAAACCTGATGCACTCAGCAGGGCTCGCTGGCATCCCGTATGCATCAGGTACTAAAATAAATTAGTACATTTTAAAAACTACTACTACTTCTACTACTACTACTACTACTAATAATAATAATAATACAGCAAATAATAATAATTGCAGCATCCTTTACATGATGCTGCAGAAATACTAAACTTGGCTCTCAATTTATTAACAATTGAAAATCAACATTTTGTCTTGCAATGTTGTAAAGTATTATTTTAAATATTTTGTTAAATGTTAAATATTATTTTATTATTAGATTTTCTATTTATTTTTATTTATTCATTATTTTTTTTCTTAGACATTTTTTTTCTTCACTCCCTCGTCCACTATTTAATATACACTTGCAATGAAAATGATTCAACCCCCAGTGCAAATCAGACTTTCAGCTGTTTGCAATGAACAAATCAAGCAAAAGCAACTGAAATAGTTCAACACGACGAATCCTTCGAGTGGTTTTCCCAAATTCAACTGACAATGCAACTTATAATGCTTTCTCCAGTTTCAAAATTATTCAACCCCTTCATGGCAAGCATCTTTAGTACTTAGTAGAGCACTCTTTTACTGTTATGACCTGCTGCAAACGAGATGTATACCCACACACCAGCTTCCTGAGGAATCTTAGCCCATTCCTCAGAGCAATGGCCTCCAGTTCAGTAATACTCTTGGGTTTGCGTGCTGCAACCTCCTTCTTCAAATCCCAACAGAGATTTTCAGTCTGGTTACACTGTGATGATTCTATAGAATCTTCCAGGACTTCTTCTGCAACCAAGCCTTGGTGGAATTTGAGGTTTGCTTGGGATCATTGTCCTGTTGGAAGGTCCGATGACACCCAAGCTTCAGCTTCCTCACAGTTGGCATAAGGTTTTCTCAGAGGATTTCCTGATACTCCACTGAATCCATCTTGCCTTCCACATGCTGCAGGTTTCCAGTGCCAGTGTATGCAAAGCAGCCGCAGAGCATCACCGAGCCACCACCATGCTCGACTGTGGACAGAGTGTTCTTTCTTCAATGTTCTTCCTCCAGACATACCACTGATCCATCATGCTGAAAAGTTCCCTTTTTGTTTCATCGCTCCACAGAACAGAATCCCAAAACTTCTGTGGCTTATTTATATAATTTGGACCCGACTTTTTTTGTGCTTTTGGATCAGAAATTGTGTACGTCTTGGAGTTCTGGCAAGGAAACCTTCTGCGTTTAGTACGTGCCTTACTGCGCTCACTGAAACCTCAGTGTCACTGAAACCACCAAGTCTTGCTGCAGGTCTTTTGCAGTCACTCGAAGGTTTTTCACAACCTGCCTTCTCAGAAATCTGCTTGCAGCCATTGATAGCTTCCTTTTTCTGCCCCGTCCAGGTACTTCATACATTTTCCACCCCTAGCCAGTTCCGATATTTCATGTGTTCCAGCTCAAGCACACCTGCCGATGAATGAAGCCCTTGATCAGTTGTATCAGGTGCACTTGAGACAACACCTGTTTTACATATTTGCGCTGTTGTGAGGGATTCTATTCAGGCGATTGAATAATTTTGAGACTGGAGAAGTCATTATAAGTTGCATTTTCAGTTGAATTTGGGGAAACCACTTGAAGCATTTGTTGTTTTGAACTATTTCAAGCCACAAAACTTCAATTCTGATTTCATGGGGACTTTAAAGACACCACTAACAGGTACCTGTTGGTTTAAGTGGTCATATAAATGACAATTCGATCAGAATTTATATTTGGATTTTGACCCAGTATCCATCCTGAGAAGCAAATTTCACGCTTAAAGGAATCGTTACACTTGTGAAGCTTGTGCATTGACTGTATGCTATGCAACGTCCAGGAAATAGCAGTTATCCACTGAAAATTTGTCCCAATTTGTGCACTATAGAGTGCTATATATATATAATACAATATCGAATCTGGAAGATCGATACACACGACCAGAATGTATTTTTACAAGAAACAATGCCACATTACTGGAGGAGGACAGAGGCTTTCAGGGGAAAGCCTGAAGAGGCTGCTGGAGAAAGCATTCGTTCTGCAATAAGTGTGTGAGTGTTTGTGTGTATGTTACAGCAAGCTCCAGAGAAAATAGCTGTGTCCTTAAAGAACTAAGCTACAAAGGTGTCTCAGTCCCTCAAGCCTCTAACCATATATAACACACTGTCTCTCCCCCACCCCCCCCACCCCCCCCTACACACACACACACACACACACACACACACACACAGGCTTGTCACAGGGGCCAGTGCAAATATAAACTACAACTGGAGCCACAGGCATTAATGTAATATACTAGAGAGGTGTAGATACAAATAAATAAAAATTATATAATCCCCCAAAAAAGGAAGAGCCTAGACATATAATAGTAACGTTTGGTCAAGCAATCTATCATTCGTATGGTACTGTACCTTACTGTACCTGTACGGCAGACAAACAGACAGTCAGACACACACACACACACACACACACGTTACGTGACAGTACCGAGTCCAGCTGAGCGGTGTCCATTAAAAACACCTGTTCAAACCAGAGACAAAGCCTCCTCTGTGTTGCACAGGCAATAACTCTCTCCACAGAGGTTCATTTAGCGTGTGTGTGTGTGTGTGTGTGTTTGTGCATGTGTGTGTGCGCATGTGTGTATGCTGTTGCATTGTTTTAATAGATCCAAAAAAATGTCAACTGCATTAAAAAGTTTGAGGTCATGCAGACAAAGGATGGCATAAAAATGCAAATTTGAGGCTTTCTCACCCCCTATACAACCATACAACCACACACACACACACACACACACAAACTCACACACACTCACACACACTCACACACACTCACACACACTCACAGTGGCCTCAAAAACAAACTGCATTCATGGAGTAATCATTAAATATAGACGTTTCGGACCATAATTGGAAACATACACACACACACACACACACACACACACACACACACACACACACACGCGCGCGCGCGCACACACAAACACAAACACACACACACACACACACACACACACACACACGCGCGCGCGCGCACACACAAACACAAACACACACACACACACACACACACACACACACAAACACACACACACACACACACACACATTTGAATAATTCACTGTTGAAGCTCTAAATGTCACTTTTGACAACTAGGAAGTGGGAACTCGGAATGATGGACTTTTCAAACTTGGTACGTTACAGCTACACAGTATAGAAAAAAACCACGCACACCTCCACAAAAGCGTGTGTTTTGGTATATAACATGTGCTTAATTAAAAGTAGTGAAGTGCTGTATTATTTGGCGCCGATGCCGTGAGCGGCCATGTTGATTTGATATCACTTGCTAAACTCTGGGTCGAGCAGAACTTTCCAACGTTCCCTGTAGGAATTACGAGTCGAGTTTTCCTTGCCGGATATCGGAAATTCCGTGTTACAAGCGAATTCAGCATTACGTATGATGCCATTTTATGCTTAGGATGGTCGCGACTCATTCGTTGTCACCATGGAAACAAACACCTCGCTCTAACCCCCTTTACATGCTAGCTACAGTAGCTGTGTATTAAAAGGCATTAAAATAATGTCAATAAACCAGAACTGAATAAAACCCCAACAATTGGCACACGCAGGAATTCTCAGGTTTGTGTTCGGTTGATTGTTCTTAACTAAAAGAATCAGCTAGCTGGTTAAAAGTCAAGCTAACTGGTTAGCAGCTAAGAAGCTACTTATTCCTTTAGCTTTGTGAAGCTTATAATGTTTAGGCAAAAAGAAAATTATTTAACGAGAAACGTCATACTATCGATCCGTTTACTGTCACGTTTAACGTTGTGTACTGTCCGCCAAACAAGTTAGTTCCTCTTCTCACGTACAGCTGCTATAAACAGTTGTTCCCTCACCAGCCCTCTCTGTTTTTCTCTCTCTTGAGGTTTAATAATTGAAAATCCCACTCAGCTTGATTATAAATATTCAGGTTTGAGTTTCAGTCTCATGCCTTACCGAAATACAGAGCTACTGTATGGATGAGGCAGCAACGTAGTTTTCAGCACACACACACACAACCTGGACACGCATATAAATGGATCTTAATGGAGGAGGTAATGTGGAAACACATGCTAACACACCGAAGTGCACAGTGCAGACGCAAAAACAAATCAAAACACAGGGGCAATGAAATGTGAAACTCGAGAGGAGCAGAAAAGAGTGAAATTGAGAGAAAACAGAACAGAAGTGTACGCAAATTAAAGCCGCATCACTGTGAGCATGTCAACTTTAAAAGTTTTACCGATGTTCCACAATATTAAAAGTAATTGTGAAAAAAAAGAGAAACTATTAAAAAGTATGGCGTGTCGTTATAAATGTAATATTGTAACAGTTGGCAAATTGCTGTGGTGTAAGAGTAACACACTTCAGGATGTGCTTTCATAGGAAAATCGTCAACTAGTAAATCCACAGTAAATCCACTTCATCACACCATGATGTCGTTGATTGTTTTCTAAAATCAGAGCGCACCATTATGTTTTATTCCTAACATAACATCAAGGCCGTTCGAACATTAACTGCTTGTGGTAGATCTTCGAATTTACGTTGTACAGGCACAAGTATCCAGAAGTATTGGTGTTAGTTTCTTTTTAGTTGTAGTGTTGACAAGCATGGTCTGAGATGCATTAGGGAATTAGGCCTACCAAAAAGGAGTTAGGACATGCAACAAAGGTTCGTGTTGCTCTCGTCCCATATCTTAGGTAAGTATTTCATGTAAATAGTCATGCAAAGCAACATAAAGGCACAGATGGATATGGGCTCACTGGGGTCTGAACACAGCGGAAAGATGAAGAGAGAGAGAGAGATAAAGGGGGAGGGGAGAGGGAAGGTCCAGACGAGGGTCCAACATTAACCTTGTGAGACCTCAGGGGGTTTGACTCTCGCCAATTAGAGAAAAAGTGACAGGCTGCCAGTGTGCTCTTGACACAACTGGACCACGCTGGATGCTAACAGCCCCAAGACCCGTGCACCCCTCCATTTCTGCCCTCGCTCACTCACTGACTCAACAGATCTTCCAGCAGGAAGCAGAAGTCATTCATGGGGGGATCTTGGTTTTTTTCGACAGCCACGTCATGCCTGGCCAACGCTGACATTTCAGCCTGTCAGAGTTCTCAAACCCCCTATCCTGACCCCCTGCTTTGGAGCTCAATCTTCAATTGTGGTAAACAACTGGGTATCTGAAGTCAGGTGGGTTTCAAGTTCATTTCCAATCATCCTATGCTCTTAGCTAGGTTTAACATGAGAATGGAGGAGTGTAAAAAATAGATGTGTGATGGCAAGCACCAGGTTGCCAGCTGTCAAGACACGAGGCTCATGCCCCATGATTAATGAGGTCGGGCATAAAGCCATGGAGGCAACAAGGAGAGACCCAGCCAGCGTCAATGACAACAAGGCCATGTCATCGATCTCCCCCCATTTCCCTTTCAGACATAGAGGTTCCCTGCAACCCCCTCCCTCTAATTCCCCTATTTTGGAGATCCAGCCAGAGGCAGATATGAAAAGCAAACTGGAAGGATTTCTCCTCTGTGGCCTCGAGTCAGAGCTAGAGCTCAGCAGCCTGGAAAACAGCAGCGGTGTTGTCACCTTCACTCAGAGTTCCTCTCCTCCAGTTTTCCTTCACCTCATCCTGACAGATTTGTCTCAACCCAGATTTGCCCGCTCACGTGTCACTTAGCATTACTTCAGCAACTCTGCTTCAAAGAACACTTCCTTACCCCAACCTTTGCCAATCAGCCGAGTCTTATGTGACGTTTTGAGTACCGCAATGCAGAAACACAGCTAACATGACTGAGAAGTGATGCTCTGCTGATGCGGCTTAGGAGACAGTGTGAAGTAATTGAAGTGAAGTCATCTATAAACATGAATGAAACTTCATCTGTCTTGGAAAACTGTAATTACTATAATTACATACGGGAAAAAATGTCATTCCTACTTTCCCTCAGGGAAAAACACTCATTTTGAGAATTTTTGACCAAACCCAGAAGTGAGGCAACTGCCATCATCACCGGTTCCCAACACCCCCAACATATTGATTCTGGCATAAGTTTAAGACTGCTTGCACTGCTGTGCAACCCTCCCCATTTTCTAGGCTTGGGACCGGCACTGAAAGTGTGACCCTCCAGTGACTGGGATTGGTTCCCTTACCTGGGCCACGGTGATGAGAGCCACGAGTCCACCAGGACAGTTTGTCGACTATGCATAATTTCGTTTCACTCGGTGTAGGGTGTAACTGTCGATTCCTTGTAGCGCCACTGCAAAAGTAGTAATGGCTGATGGATTTGGATGGTCAAAATGTGTAAATTTTTTGTGTGATTTACAACCAGGAAGTGTAAAATCAAATTGTATCCAATATCTTTTTTCGAGCCTTGTGGCCAATCTGGAGCAGAGCTCTGCGCTCACTTCTAAGCCAAAGAGATTACCTCCCCTTAGCCTGTACTTTTTGCGCCCTCCAGGAAGGGCCTATGGGAAGGGATCTGTGATTGTTTATGGATTTGGCCCGTGCCTGGATAACTCCTCACTGATCCAAGAAGAGCTGCCCTGAACAGCGGGGTATCGTAAGTCGAGATTCTCCCTGCAGCTGAGACCCGAAGGCTTTGTGCCATTTTTTGGAGTTGCTGGAGGAGTAGGAGGAGGTGATGATGGAGAGACGCTGAGTGCTGAACAGCATGATGGTGGAGCTCGGCCAGCCTGACAGCTGCCACTCAAGGGAAGTTAATGACACCACATTGCTGGCATGCCCTTCCCTACAACTCTCTGTTTTTTCTCCCCCAACCCGGTCCAAATGTCTGGCTGACGCTTGGCAAATGCGCAGCGACTAGATTCAGATCTGGGGAGGGGAAAAGAAAGAGAAAGAGAAAAGGGGCGGAGGTGACAGGGTGATGAGGATGAGCATGGGGCTTATGGATATTTTGCCCCGAGGCATCGAAACGGCATGTGTGTGTGGGGTTGAGGTGGGGGGGTTGGGGGTGAGCACATGTGCAAATAGACAAGGAATATTTATTACAATCAACACCCTGGTTGGCACCGCTGGGTGACTTTTAGATGAATTGATGTATCTCCTTCCGTTCCTCCCCACATCGCCCCCCCGTGCCCCATCCCGCTCCAAGCACCACTAATCGAGTCAAGTGACTTATTAAAGCGCACGGGGAATGAGCGGCTAATTTCATTAGCTGCCCGTCAAGAGAGACTCCCACTATCTGATTTGCGCATGGCTGGAGGGGGAGGAGCCGAGCTCGTGGGTGTCAGTTATCATCCACAGACAGTTATGGCAATGTAATCAGAGGATTAAAGATAGAGGGATAAAAAAGGGCAAAAGAGAATGAAATAAAAGAGGGGAGGAGGAATCATTAGAACAATGTTTATAATTCTTTGTAAGCATTCGTTTATAAACTCTAATAATGTCTAGCAAAGCTCTAATAACATGCTGTAAGTAATTCCTTAATAACTTAGAATCATGTAACAAAGGTTCATTATGATGATACTGCACAACTGCTGGATCACACTACCCTATTGTTGATGATTTTCCTATAACAGCATGACAGACTGTTTTAGTCCTTACATAATGCATAATAAGCACAGCTATAAAGTGTACTGCATTTTCATCAACAATTATAACATTAATGCCTTATGAAGGCACATAAAGATGACCTACATCTGCGAAAGTGTCGCAGTAGAACACCAGCACCAGCTCATCCGCCGTAATGATCCATCAGGGCGTGTCCGATGACAGAAATATATTTTCATTCTCAGTGACAGTTCCTAGTTTAAGACATGCCTGGGCAGTGCATTAGCAAAGGTTCAGTACACGGTCAATCAATGGTCATACAGAGGTCATATCTCAGGGGATGATCAGGGTTCCTCCAGGGTTCCTCCTCTTAGCTCTACACAAATGTCACAGCCAGATTTATCACTTCTCCATCAGACACTATAAACATCATGGATTTATGTTCGGACCAGGTTCAGGAATGATATAACTGAATCCTGAAACCTACATCATTCTCACAATACAGATAAATTAGAGCTTTATTGGATTAAACCCAAATCCATGGACTATCACTGTCTGATCTGTGCTGCAGTTAGACCTGAGGTAACGGTATGAAAATATCATATCACGATTATCGTGACCAAAACTATCACAGTTACCAGTATTATCATGGTACACAATAATAAAAAAAAATATACACACTGAAATAATTTAAACAGGTTTTATATTTGACTATAAAGCGATGGATGGTTGTCACTAGGCTTACTGCGATTGACGGCGTTTCTGGAGTCACACGGTGTTCAGCCGCACGCCGATTACATTACATGCGCACCGCGGCACCGTGGCAACCCCCCCACCACTGTCGTTTTGCTTTTTTATAGTAATAAAAATCACTTAGGTCAGTTAGAGAACACGGCAGAAGGTAGTGGCGGTGCTCGGGAGAATTTCCAACCTTCCAAGAGGAGCAAATCTGAAGTGTGCTCATATTTTGGATAAATAGAAGATCTGCAGAGTTTACCAGAAGAAAGTGGCTGTGAAAGGGGGCTTTGGCATTTTTCCACTTTTCCTTCTTTTCCCCCCTCGCTTTTGAAACGTTTCGTGCGCATTTAAATTTCGCTTTCGAATTCGGCAATTCGGGGCGACAATTGCTTGAATGGTCACCTCGCTCAGCTCGCCTCGCTCTTCCTGTCAGTTAGCTCACCTTACTCTTACTGTCAGTCAGCTCGTTTCACTCTTCCTGTCAGCCAGCTCGTTTCACTCTTCCTGTCAGCCAGCTCGCCTCGCTCTTCCTGTCAGTCAGCTCGCCTCGCTCTTCCTGTCAGTCAGCTCGCCTCGCTCTTCCTGTCAGTCAGCTCGTTTCACTCTTCCTGTCAGTCAGCTCGCCTCGCTCTTCCTGTCAGTCAGCTCGCCTCGCTCTTCCTGTCAGTCAGCTCGCCTCATTCTTCCTGTCAGCCAGCTCGTTTCACTCTTCCTGTCAGTCAGCTGGCCTCGCTCTTCCTGTCAGTCAGCTGGCCTCGCTCTTCCTGTCAGTCAGCTCGCCTCACTCTTCCTGTCAGTCAGCTCGTTTCACTCTTCCTGTCAGTCAGCTCGCCTCGCTCTTCCTGTCAGTCAGCTCACCTTACTCTTCCTGTCAGTCAGCTTGTTTCACTCTTCCTGTCAGTTAGCTTGCCTCGCTCTTCCTGTCAGTCAGCTCACCTCGCTCTTCCTGTCAGTCAGCTCGTTTCACTCTTCCTGTCAGTCAGCTCGCCTCGCCTCGCTCTTCCCGTCAGTCAGCTCGTTTCACTCTTCCTGTCAGTCAGCTCCTCTCGCTCTTCCTGTCAGTCATATCGCCTCGCTCTTCCTCAGTCAATATATAATGTCTAATAATATTAGACATTTCTTTTCCATGCCAGATGCTAAAGATAGCTATTGTAAACTTGGACACAGAATATTAATCAGTTTCATATTAATATTTTTCTTAAACTATTATTTAGTAACTATTACCATCTGTCCAGTTATCTTTAACCCAATGGGAAAGGCATGCCGTTACAAATCCATACCCTTGTGGGGAAAAAACAGTAAAACAATACAATACTGCCAGTAAAACAGAAATATAACAGAAGTTTTTTTTTTTAAAATGCTGTAAAAAAAAAAAAAAAAAATTTTTTCCAAGCTTCAAATTATTACAAGCATAAAAAAATCTAAATGTAATTAAGATCTAATCTACTAACCCTAAATCTAACCCTAACCCTAAACCTAACCCTGAACCTAACCCTAAACCAACCCTAACCCTAATCTAAGCCTAAACCTAACCCTGAACCTAACCCTAACCCTGAACCTAATCCTGAACCTAACTCTAACCCTAAACCTAACCCTAACTCTGAACCTAACCCTAACCCTAAACCTAACCCTAAATCTATCCCTGAACCTAACCCTAAACCTAACCCTAAATCTATCCCTGAACCTAACCCTAAACCTAACCCTAACCCTAAACCTAACCCTAACTCTGAACCTAACCCTAACCCTAAACCTAACCCTAAATCTATCCCTGAACCTAACCCTAAACCTAACCCTAAATCTATCCCTGAACCTAACCCTGAACCTAACCCTAACCCTAAACCTAAACTTAACCCTAACCGTAAACCTAACCCTAAACCTAACCCTAACCGTGAACCTAACCCTAAACCAAACCCAGGGTTGTAATGGTTATGGGGAAAAGATTTTTATGTGATACCTGCAAGTGTAGTGACAATTTCGCACACACACACACACACACACACACACACACACACACACACACACACACACAAAAGCCATGCGCATAGAAATCAGAACTGCTCCATTCAAATGCAAAACGCAGTGTTATCTACAGAACGCTCTTTACTGCTCTGTCCTGCTTTACATCACCGAGGGCAAAGTGATTATTTACAATACGCCCTGTGTGAACGCGCACGTGTGTGTGTGTGTGTGTGTGTATGAGAAATGAAGTCACATATACGTGTCTGACATTTTGTCCACAAAACATCACAAATGTTAGCGTTTTTTTTTTTTTCTTGATCATGAAGAAAAGTCTAAGCACACGCGCTCCCAGATATGAAGGTCATAACTCATCTCATATTGTCCTAACTGTATCACGGTGTGTAATACTGAGGCGTTAGCACCCGCAGGAGACGTTAGGAGCGGTTTAGGAGACGTTAGGAGACGTATGTGCGCTAACCGCCTGATATTTCTTCGCCACTGTCTCCGTGTCTCCACAAAGCCTCAGCCTCAGAGATTGCTTCTATGTGATCAGAGATTGTTCTAATCCATCACATTTATTTAACCGTGGTGTTGTTTGTCAGGGTTAAACGTGTTTGTGTGCGTTGTTTCCTGGCGCGCGCGCGCGTGTGTGTGTGTGTGTGTGTGTGAGAGACCTGGAGAAGCTCACACCTTGTGTCAGGGTGTCTCAGGGAAGGTCTGGGATCAGATCTGCGCAGGAAATGAAAGTAGGTGACAGTGAGTAATCACCATCTGGTGTGTGTGTGTGTGTTACAGAATGTAAAGTAACAGTTATAGCTCCATGTATAACATGTTATAAACTGACCTTTATAATGTCGGGATGCATAAGGAGATAAAAATCCTTCATGGGAACATTTCCTATGAATCCGGTGTCACTGTAACGATGCATTATAATATCTTATGATGCAGGCAGTAGTTACAAGCGTTTGTAAATACCAATCTGTTTATAAAGCAGGAGCACGTGACTTCACGATGTCCGGCTGCATAATATCTATAACACCATACGCATATACGACGCGTTGTAAAGCGTTACAGTGTGTTCTTATGACGCGGCGTGCTCAGGCATGTAATTATACCGATGCATGACATCGATGCGTGCATTTCTACGGTATCGTTGATGCCGTATAAGATGTCGGTTGTATCTATGACGCGTTATGAATACAGGATTCAGACGTAGCGTTACCGTGAAGATGTAATGACGCTAATCTGTGAATCAAGAGGTTTTCTCATTGACAGATGAGGCGTTACATTTCCGGAAAAATGGGTAGAAAGGGTGGAGAAATTCAGTCAGGACAGAGAGAGAGAGAGACGTGGAGAGTCGGGTTACAGAGTAGTCTGGGACCGCACGACCTTTGACCCGGGGTAACTCGAGGATCCGAAGACAACAGCTGTCCACTGACGAGTCATAACAGTAACCGAGAGGCTATAATTTCACATCAGTGTGTGTGTGTGTGTGTGTGTGTGAGAGAGAGAGAGAGAAAGAGAGCGAGCACCATAATAACGATGGTCCTAAGTACAGAGACCTTGTGACGTTACCATCCGTCTTAGCTGATTCAATACTAAGTGGACAGTACCACTTTCGGGGGTGTACAGGGACACAGAAGGGCACGGAGCATTAATAGTGTGGCATGAAAAGGTTAATGAATTAACCACAGTAAGTGAATACACTCCTGTTATCTAGGAATAACAGAACATAACAGTGTTGTAGAACCCGTGAAAGCGCTCTATAAACCCTATGCACCACAGCGCCGCTGCGTTCTGGATTCTGATTGGTCAGAAGGTGTCGATTCGTTCTCTGAGAGCACCGCAGCTGCAAATCGTACGACTGATGATACGTTATCGTTTCTATAGTAACAACTCCCTCACTGGGACTCGTACGACGGGCGAGTCCGCATAAACGTGCGCAAGTTTTCTTTAAGGATACGTTTATTCAACGTTTATGGAAGGAGTCTCCAGTGTCAGCACTCAAAGGGAGACATGCTAAAAGGTCTTCGGGACACACACTTTGTGGGGTTTTTGTTTTTGTCTTATTAACTTCAAGAGAGAGAGAGAGAGAGAGAGAGAGAGAGAGGAAAAAAGAGAAAGGATGGTGAGAGAGCGATTTGAGTACTTGCTTTGTGGATATTATAAATACGTAACCAAAAAAAGAAAGAAAAAATAAGAAAATAAGTATGTAGCATGGCTTATTCGTGTATTTGTGTGTGTATGTTTGTGTGTGTGTGTGTGTGTGTGTGTGTGGTGAAGTCAAATAACCCTTAACAACGTACGTGCATTTTTTGTGACAGCTGATGGCATGCTTATTCCGGAAACTTCCGCAGTTCAGCGATCGTGTGTGGATGTGCAACTCTATTAAGCGTGCGGGTTCAATAGCACATCATCCATCAACGAGGCGACCTGGATGATGACACACACATACACAGGGTGCTGGAAAGGTGTTGTACGTGTGTGTTTGTGTGTGTAGCTCGGGAATATCGTGACACGATGTTTCCTCGTTTTCAGTTTTAAACCGTAAACACACATGATGGATTGCAGCCCCGGCGTCTCGGAAGGTCGCGCTCATTGGCGTCCCAGGCGAAGCGACACCCTCCGAGAGAGGTGCTTTAAGGAATTACGATGGCTGCTGCGAATAGAAGGAGATACAAGGTCTTTAGGGGTCACCGGATCCAATCCCAGCGTCAGAATTCACCGTCTCCGGGGAATCCGGCGTCTCGCGGCCGGATCGGGGTCTTATCGAGTTTTTCCATTTCTATTATCAGACCCGTGCAGTCCGGGTGGCCGCGAGGGCGGCGACGAGGCCGTGATTTCAATCAGACACGACCGAAGTACAGAGCGACAGCGCGTTTGCGGAACACAGCCCGAGCCCGAGTGCGCGACTGGACTGAAGTCAATAGTCTGCCTTGTGATTGGATTTGAATGATCCATTCAAATGATCCCTTGCTTAAGGGCTCTTTTTTTTTTTTTTTCTTCTGAAGCCAGGCAATCATGTAATGGAGTTTTAAGTAGTTTAAGGTCATCGAGACTACGATTAATCAATCACACAAAACAACACACACACACACACACACACACACACTCACAAATCACAGAAGAAGAAGAAAAAAAGAAATGCAAATGCCACCAACTTAGGTAAATTGACCTGCATAAGAAAAAAAAAAAAAAGGCTTTCAAAGCTTCACAAAGAGAAAACGATCAATAATACGGCAAAAGAGCTTTCAATTATTTACAAATCGCCCGGCTGATAGGATTTAAGGGAACCGGAGCTCGATTTGAGGCAGGAAGTTGGGCGCAAGCTGGAAAATCAGCTGCTAAAGGTAGGAAAGAACTGAAAGCTCAAATTTCATAACTTTGTCCATGTCATCTGTAGTCCTACACGCTTCTCTCCGGTGTGTACGTTACATTTTACAACACAATTTAACTGTACGGATGGTACTCAAGCCAAAACGTTCAACAAGGGGGGGGGGAATGGGTGATGGACTTTCCAATAAAAGACTGTGTGGGCGAGAGACACTACGAAGATACTTGATGATTCTCTCTCTCTCTCTCTCTCTCGCTTAGTTTCTCAAAGAGGCTGAAAAACCCACATAACAATAACTGGGAATGCATCAAGGACTTCCAGTGAACTGTAAGAATGCTGTATGTGTGTGTGTGTGTGTGTGTGTGTGTGTGTGTGTGTGTGTGTGTGAAAGAGAGAGAGAGAGAGAGAGAGAGAGAGAGAGAGAGAGAGAGAGAACGAGAGAGAGACAGTAAATATAAAAGGAAAAGGTCAGTCTATGTATCTGGGAGAATGATGTGTGTGTGTGTGTGTGTGTGTGTGTGTGTGTGTGTGTGTGTGTGTGTGTGCGTGTGTGTGTGTGTGTGTGTGTGTATGTGTGTTTGTGCGCACATGGGACGGATGATTTATCTGCTTTCAAAAGCGCCAATTTTACATTCCACATTTCCACACAGCCTTACTCCCTCTGAAGTCGTCTCTCTCTCTCTCTCTCTCTCTCTCACACACACACACACACACACACACACACACACACACACAAACATTATACACATGCCCAGTCTAAGTTAACCACAGAGACCGAAGCTATTGTTACACACTCGCAAAGATCAAACCGCAACCGGCACAAGTGCCATCCCAGAGTGTGTGTGTGTGTGTGTGTGTGTGTGTGTGTGTGTGTGTGTGTGTGTGTGAGGGAGAGAGCGAGCGAGAGAGAGAGAGAGAGCGTGTGTGTTAATGTCCCTTGTAAGTATTTAATATCCAGATTTCCTGAATGATTCCTTTTGATACATGAACTCTGCACTCAGATCTGCTTGTTCTAGATTCAGATTCTCTCTCTGTCACTCTGCGTTTGTGTGATTAACACTTTTATCCGTTTATAGTTACATTTAACGTTGCGGAACGTCCTGAAAAACAACTTCCCACTTTCCCACGTTATAGCATCTATAAACCGTCGTTCCAGTTCTCACCAGCCTCTTCGTTTTTCTCTCGACGTTAATTAGACAAAATAAACAAATAAACAAACACACACACACACACACACACACACACACACACACACACACACACACAGCTTGTCATGCTACAGAATGTCGGACATCTTTACCTCTGACACTGGAGACTCCTTCCATCTCCTCACAGAACCAACCCTTTTCGCCATTTCAAAACCGTTACACGCACGCGCCGGAGCGTACGCTCTACAAGTCCCTGTGAAGGACCTGTTGCTATAGAAACGATAACGATACATCAATCAGCATACGTTAATAATAATGAAACACCCTCTGACCAATCAGAATCGAGAACCCGACACTGTGAGAGTTAAGAGTCGTCCTAAAGGCCACTATGTTTTCACGAGCTGCTTCGAGTTTAAAGATTTTCCACCAGATCACAATCACAAAAAAGGCAGCGCGCGCGCACGCGTGTGTGTGTAAGAGAGAGAGAAAGAGAGAGAGATAGAGTGTATGTGTGTGTTTATCCACATAATTAGTCTCATCTTCCTTTATTAGACGCTTATAATGCGGAACACACTCGGTCTCCCCTTGAATTGTACTCCAAAGCTTGACTTTCTCAAATAATTATATTTTCCAACCAGCCACAAAGCAAAGCCGGGCTAATGACTCGCCTAATTGGTGCAGTTCCATTTTGGATCGCACACACATTCCTGTTTGTTTTTTTTTTTTCTCCTTTTTTTTTTTTTTTTTTTTTTTTTTAAAGAAAAAAGGACAGGAAAGAAAGAATGAAAGAGAACAAGCTTAATCGTAAACCGAGTGGCCTTAACCCCCCGACACACACACACACACACACACACACAAACCCAGCCATTACATCTGTTCCACAGCTTCGTCGTTAGCCTACTTTTTAAAGGTTACAAAGTGACAAGAACTGGTGTAGGAACACTTATTTTCCTTTACACTCACAGAACATGGAAAGACTATTAAACAACTCATAAGCACACACACACACACACGGAATATATTCATTCCCTACACACACACACAACCGTGTGCTCAATTATAGCGACTCATAACACACACACCTGCGGAGAGACAGGCCAGTCTAATTAACATTTTTCCTGGAGTACAGCTGCAACTTGTCTCACACACACTCAACACCCCGAGAAATCCGCCACACCGGCAAATTTATTCAACAAGGAGCTCGTTTCCGCCTGACACACACTTCACAATGATTTATGAACCTGCTCATTGACCCAGTTTATGCTGAAAAGGGAAGGAACGAGCGCTCCTGACAGCGCTTCCACACTAGATAGGGACACTACGGCGAGCGCGGCCGGAGCCCCGAGTCACGATCCCGGACAGAGACGCAGAACGAGATTAGGACGAGACGAAGAGACGAGGACCCGCTATGCTCACTGCGTATCGGAGACAGGGATCTTTCGGCCGTCTCTGAGAGAAAATGAATTAGGCTGAGGGAACTCAGGAGAGATAAGACGAACAGGAAATAAAGCTCAGTAGGACGAAAGACAGTTGGGTGGGAGGGAAAGTCACGAATATTAAACGCAAGAATAAAATGGCACTTTAGATGAGTATTTTCCTATAACCGTGTTTTACTCCTCTTACACTGCAGCAATGCATCAAGGATTACAACATTTTATTTTTTTTTACAAACGACTCACACGTCGCGCGTTTTATCCGTTTATAGTTACGTTTAATGTCGTGCGAAACAGGTTTCTCTTCTCACTTACAGCACATTACGGCAGCCGTTCCCTCACCAGCCTCTATCTATCCCCTCTCTTGAAGTTAAACCAAAAAAAGACGAGAAACAAAGTGTGTAAAACACTCCGTCCTGACGATGTCAGAAAACTGGCAGTCCAGCGCTGACGCTGGAGACTCCTTCCGTAAACGTCAAATAAACGTCTCCTTACAGAAAACCTCACCGCGTCGCGTTTCCTGATGTCTCAAAACATACAGGTCCCTAAATTATAACGTCTTCGAAAGAGCGCATGAGTATAAACCTTTGATTGGCAGCGGCACTACTAATCCGACCAATCAGAATCCAGAATTCAACAGCGCTGTTTTGTTCTATCTAATGAACGAATAGCTGTTAAGTAAGAGTGCTGTTGAGGTATTAAACTGAAGGCCTTGTATTTTAAGCGGTCCTGGAGGGTGCACAAACTTTTGCACTCAACTTTATACAGTAAAGTAGATGGAGTAGATATAAACGACAACAACGTCATACCAGATCATTCCTCATCGTCCTCGGAGTTAAATCAGTATTACAAAACAATATTTTCCCCCTCAAATTTAACAATGATCTATTTCCAAAGAAAACCCACTTCTACGTACATCCTGTGCGTGTACGCTTTGCTACGTTGCTCCTGGTCGATACGCTAGTCTAGCTAATCCCGCTGCACCTCCCTCCAATCTGCTTTTATATTAATAATGCAGCGAGCTCCATTCAAAGGCTCTTCTCTCGCTGCTCCGTGGCCCAGATCGGGCTCCCGCTGACCCGGGCAGCTCCAGCGGTGCGCGCAGGACGCCTGCCTTCAATCTGTTTCCACATGCCTATTCAGAGAACTCACAGGGGTCCTGTACGGCACAACACCGCCCATTCTGGGGCTTCGGGACCAGACACGGGGAACTGAAGAACACACCATAACAAAGAGGGACGTTTTGACTCTTAAAGGAAAGAGGAGACAAATGAGACAAGGGTGAGGGTTTTCATAAGCCTCGTTAAGTACTGAAACACATCAGCATGTGTTTCAAAGTGTCTTCAAATGAGGATTCGCTACAATCGTCATTAGAGTAAAGGTACCGGTGCTCCTGTAGCATCGAATAAGTAAGGGATAAAGCATGACGTGGCATCCTGAAGTGTTTTATTCCGTTTACACCGCAGCAATTTGACAACACTTACTAAACAATTCGTTCCTGTTCTCGCGTAGCAGCCAGTGTTTAAACAATGGTTCCCTCACCAGCCTTTCTTTTACGTTAATAAGACAAAAGATAAAAAACCTCAACGTATCAACGATTACACACGTTTTCTTAAACCATTTATATGAAGCGTCCACTCTACACGTCTGTCACACGAAATGTTAATACAGAAACGATAACGTAATAGATCGAGGGCAATGCCATAGGTTAAACCTGTGACTTGCCTGGCAGCTGGCTCCTGTTATAGAAAATTACTCGACACCTTCCGACCAATCAGAATCCAGAATTCAAAATGTTATAAATTATTGTTTCCTTCGGCTTAGCACTTTGACTATTTCTCCCATTTCCATTGGTTCTTTTGGAGTCATCCTGCTGTACTTTCTGGATCCCTTCATCCTTTTGATGCTCCCGACCTTTAACCTTTCACCCCTGAGGCTATAAAGTGTTCAACAGTCCATTTAAGATCTCATCCCCATCGCTAGAGAAAGAGCGAGAGAGAGAGAGAGAGAGAGAGAAGGAGAAGAAGAGAAGAGCAAAGCTGGGAAATAAAAGAATAATCGAGAGACTTCATCAATTTTTCATGAATTTTCATTTGGTTGAGGAGACCCCTCTTAAAGCGATCGATAGATCAAGCGCCTGTCACACAGTTAGCACCTGGGGGCTGCTACCATAGTCACACAAGAGCTGGGAGAAGATCAGAGGCAGCTTGCTGTGGCAACAAACACCCCCTACCCGCTTCACGCATATATATATATATATATATACACACACACGTACTACATCTCGCACACACACTTCCCTTTCCTACTTCTTTTCCCCTGCAGCACTTTTGAGCATCTTCAATTCCTGCTGATAAATATGAAAATAGAGTCACTCTTTAAACGCTGTGTTTAAACCCAATTTCATTATTTAACAATCTAAAAAAATACAAATAAAAAACATGATCTGAAACTTTATGCTAGCTAATGCTCCTTTACCAAATTTATTCCTCAAAAAAACAACAACAAAAAACTATGTTAATTGATGCTTAACAGAAAAGATATACTCTCAGGCCACAGATGGTTTATACAGCCATGATGACATCATGGACGAGGGGTGTGGTTTATTTGATTGCCAAACCATCAAAACGCATTATTGTGCGGTATCCAGCGCTACCTAATGAGAGAACAGTAGAGATTGTAGATTGTAAATGTTTTGTTTTGCATTGCACGTAGTAGTGGGGAGAAATTAAGAGTAAAACAACATTTGTACGGGAATTTATTTCGTTCTTCACGTTTGTTTCTTGAATCTCAGCGCGAGACCTGATCGGTCGAGAGGCAACAGAGCGTCCGATGTCAGGAAGCACGAGCTGTCGGGAACGCTGTAACTTCATCCATCTTTCACCTCTAGTGACGTTCGGATTGGGCAGCAAAGCCGGACATTCGGGAAATTCTTCCCACAAACGAAAATCCAGTGGGTGGAGCTAGACCTGATAAAACTCCTCCTCTAACACCTGGCCCGTGAGAAGTTTTATAAAAGCTAGCACACATATCCAGCCTGATAAAAAAAAAAAAAAACACTGTTTTCTGTATTCCCTGGACCTTAATTTGTGCTGTGAGGAACGCAAAAGTCATGTGACTCAAAAGCTGGGATATGAAACGATGGCGTCCATGAAGACCTGAGCAAATCCTGGAAAGTTCTCCTCGTCCTAATGGATGTTACACACACTGGATAAGGAGCAGAGTTCAGACCCGTCCTCATTTCGGCTACGATCTGCCAATATTCCTCCCTCTGGACTTCCTGGCAGACAGCATCATAAACCCCAAGACCACCACACAAATCCGTCTTTCCCTGGCCTTGCGTTTCATTTCCATCTCCAGCACACGGAACATTGAAACCATGGCGCTGGAGACAAGGAACTAAAATTAAGAAACGTAGCTCTGGAAAAAATGTCCTGTAAACGTTGAGTGTTTAGAAAGAACACGAGGAACGACTTCGCCTGCCTTTCCTCGATCTATGGAAAGGAAGCAGGGATGATTTTTTTTTTTTTTTTTTTTTTTAACCAAAACCACATTTTTACAAAACCAATAAGATTTAAGACCAGATCGTCTAAGTCCATACAGCTCAAGCGAGCTCTCATGCGTGGCTTTTCTAACCCTTCATCCATTTTATGACTTGTTCTGATTGCTGTCTATTTTAAGACTCTAATTGTATGTTATTTCCTGTATTAGGCGCAGACCAAAATTGTATGTCCATGTAATCACACGATTATTGGCCAACAGCAATCTACATTAAACAACAAAGAAAATAATGTTCCAAGGTTGGAGCCTCCCTTCAGGCTCCTGGCAAACACTCACACACACACACATACACACAGTCATTCCATGTTTGGTTGAGCAGAAATGACCAAAATCAGCCATGAGGTAATTTCGGAGAACGTTATAAAGAACCCAACGTGAGTGCATGTGAAAATCAGAGACTTACATGCTACTTCCAGGGAGGCGTTACGACTCACTGCTTCCCCGAGGTAGTTACGGGCCACGCAGACGTACGATCCTTCATCCGGTTTGCTCCGGCGGCCGTGGACTATTTTCAGGAAGAAGAGGGAGCCGGTGGGCAGCAGCATGCGATGGGACCGAGAGTCGTCTTTGTCTGTCTCGACCCTCTCGCCGTCCTTGTACCACTCCACCGTGGGCGTGGGCCGCCCCTCGGCCTTGCAGTTGAGGGTGGCGGGTTCGCCCTTGGACACGATCAGGTCAGAAGGATGCTCCACGATGCGGGGCGGCGAATCCTCCTGCCGCAGACGAGATCCTGGAGAACGCAAACAGAATTCATGAGTTAGGGTCACCAGGCGGTCTTTTTTCTCTCTCTGTTAACGTTAAAAGGGGAAAAAAAAAAAAAAAAAAACAGCTTTACATGTAAAATATAATCTCCTGAAGTTACAGTTTTAACTTTAAAGCACTGACCCTGAGGACTCCTTCACCATGACACTTCACCATATCAATGATTACACATGATAGTTAAATCCTAGTGAATGAGCTGTTACCACAGAAACGATAACGTATCAGAACCGAGCTGACCAATCAGAATGGAGTATTAAACAGAGCTGTGGTATATAAGTGTATATGTTTTCTAAAGTATAATGGTTTCTGTGTTAAGCCTCTCGATTGAATCCATACCGACTGTCATTTATTTCAAGAGCAGCCTTAATCTTTGTCTGGCACGGACTTTAATCCTCTGCTGTTCACGACTTGGCACGACCGGACTATCGTTTTTATCTAACAACAATAAATAATGCGCTTTGTATTCAAATCCCCAATACACAGTATACTGTCTTCGTCTCAGTGATGATCGATATTTACAGTCCTGATAGAAAGGCAGCCTGAAAATCCTTTCCCATGCTCGTCGATGCTCTTTATGGGTTGTACGAAAACAATACAGGATAACCGGGAGGATCTAACAGAACAGTTTTGGTTTGGATTTTACAAACGCCAGGTGGTTAACACTGCGGTTTTACCTTAATACTCCGATCCCGACATCAATTCTGCACAATAAATTGAAAAAAAAAAGAAGAAAATAAAAGAAAAATAATGACGTCCATTAATTTCAAGCTAGACTGAAAAAAAAAACTTCACAATGAAAAACAAACCCTATCAAAATCATTTTTATTTTATTTTACCTGTTGTTAAAAATGTTATTCCAATGGCTAATTAAATAGCTTAATAAATTCAAATAAAATAAATATTGACTTCTTAGTTTCACTCTAATCCTTGAATCCCAGTCCTCGAAGTCCCACCACCTGTCTTTGACCTGCCAATCCCAAGTATTATTTTCTTCCCACGTCATCTACAATTCCAACCTTTTTACCCAAAACACTAATTCCGGGTGTCCTAGCGGGCCATTTGGGACCTGACCCATATGACAGAGGGCTTTCGAAGGGTTAGACCCACACTGTGTTAAAATGCTAATCCCTTGAGCCTTCCCCTGCATGGCTCTGCTTCGTGTATGGTTGATGCTGGCAGGCTGCGCTCCGAGTCTGGCCCTTATGATAATAGCGTGTGGGAGAGCGTGCGGCGCGAGTCTTAATCCCAGAGATAAGGAGCCAAGGGCCACCCTGCATTTACATTACTGAAGTTTGGACCAGCCGGAGACAAAAGCAGGCCCTGATCCCCTAAAAAACTCCCGGCCAAAGACAGGGGCTTAGCTTGATGGGCTAATGCTGCCGTGCTAGCTTTACACGGTTCAATACGATGTGGCTGGTGGTGACGGCGCTCTGTTGATTCTAAAATGCTCCTTTTCCACTCTTTTCACAGATTTGAATAGTTTACCTCGGAGAAGGAGTTTAGAAAAGCTGAAGGGAGTGGGTCATTCTTTACACTGCATGAATACTGCATGAATGTGTGTCTGTGTGTGTGTGTGTGTGTGTGTGTGTGTGTGTGTGTGTGTGTGTGTGTGTGTGAACACACACTGGGTAGCCGGGTTGTAAAATATATACAGTAGAAGACATGCTAGCTGTGTTAAGAAGGATATGCAGTATAGTCCAAGCTAGCTGTCTTACGAATTAGTTTGTGCTAGCTATGTTAAGAAGGATATATAGCTCATGCTAGCTGTTGTGAAGGATATATAGTTCATGCTAACTGTTGTGAGGGATATATAGCTCATGCTAGCTGTTGTGAAGGATATATATTTGATGCTAACTGTTGTGAAGGATATATAGTTCATGTTAGCTGTTGTGAAGGATATATATTTGATGTTAACTGTTGTGAAGGATATATAGTTCATGCTAGCTGTTGTGAAGGATATATAGTTCATGCTAGCTGTTGTGAGGGATATATAGTTCATGCTAACTGTTGTGAAGGATATATATTTGATGCTAACTGTTGTGAAGGATATATAGTTCATGCTAGCTGTTGTGAAGGATATATATTTCATGCTAACTTGTGAAGGATATATAGTTCATGCTAACTGTTGTGAGGGATATATAGTTCATGCTAGCTGTTGTGAAGGATATATAGTTCATGCTAGCTGTTGTGAAGGATATATAGTTCATGCTAGCTGTTGTGAAGGATATATATTTGATGCTAACTGTTGTGAAGGATATATAGTTCATGCAAGCTGTTGTGAAGGATATATATTTCATGCTAGATGTTGTGAGGGATATATAGCTCATGCTAGCTGTTGTGAAGGATATATATTTGATGCTAACTGTTGTGAAGGATATATAGTTCATGTTAGCTGTTGTGAAGGATATATATTTGATGTTAACTGTTGTGAAGGATATATAGTTCATGCTAGCTGTTGTGAAGGATATATATTTCATGCTAGCTGTTGTGAAGGATATATATTTCATGCTAACTTGTGAAGGATATATAGTTCATGCTAGCTGTTGTGAAGGATATATATTTCATGCTAGATGTTGTGAGGGATATATAGTTCATGCTAGCTGTTGTGAAGGATATATATTTCATGCTAGCTGTTGTGAAGGATATATATTTCATGCTAACTTGTGAAATATATATAGTTCATGCTAGCTGTTGTGACGGATATATAGTTCATGCTAGCTGTGTTAAGAAGGATACTTATACAGTTCATTTTAGCTGGTATGT
Source organism: Ictalurus punctatus (assembly GCF_001660625.3). Lineage (NCBI taxonomy): Eukaryota > Metazoa > Chordata > Actinopteri > Siluriformes > Ictaluridae > Ictalurus > Ictalurus punctatus. Next base: position 21,450,147 of record NC_030432.2, read on the forward strand.
GGGATGCTAGTTGTGTTATGAATATTTACAGTATGATTGATGCTAGCTGTCTTAAGTATATATATACTGTAGTATAATCATGCTAGGTGTGTTATGAAGGCCATATAGTTCATGCTAACGTTTTATATTAAAATGTAAATGTATACAGTATAATCATGCTAGGTGTGTTGTGAAGGCTATATAGGTCATGCTATCCATGTTATGAAGGATATATAGCTCAGAAGATAGAGGGAAACGCTTGGGGCAAGTTGAGCAACAGAAACAAGGACGAGAACCTCCCTCAGGGGACCAGGTGTTATGCTGACGTACACAACTGAGGGTTGAGATTTGTAGAGGAAGCAAAGTACAAACAGGAGGCTTTTTGTCTAGTAGGCTGATAAGAGCTTGAATGCGGGTTGTGTATAATCCCAGCTAACTGTGTGGATCTGATAACAAGAAACGGGACAAGATAGATACACGGTGCAGCCAGAACGAAACGGCGTCCTTTTTCATGTTTATAACAGAGTAAATCAAGTAAGAGAGAGAGAGAGAGAGAGTGTGATGGGCGTCATCCCTTCCTAAAGACTCCATAACGTCAATTGCCTCCCAGTGTGTTGTATTGACCCCTGGTTTAGAAGAGGTGACTTCTCCACACCCCAACTAATTTTGGCTAATCCCTGCCATTTCCTTCTCATTGATTAACGATCAGAGCTGCTGTCTGTTATCTAAGTGGGGTAACAGACAGGAAACGGGCCACTGTGAAGCTCAACAACCGCGAGAGCGACGAATGGGTCATTATCTAATCCGCTAAAGACTAGACCGTCTTTAAAAGGTGTATGTAAACGTAATGTAAACATGTTCTACTCTCTTCTTGCCTCTTGCCATTCGTCTAAGCCAGAATCTATATTATTTGTTTATGTTGGATGCCTGTGTGCTGAGGATTGAAGATCGGCGTCGACAACGACGACAAGGATAAAGTGGCATTACTTTTCATGACGAGTGATCTGGTACGTAAGTGCGACGTGAGATGATTTATTAACAGCCACACACACACAGCTCACCGTTCATGCTATGTCATGACCTCCAGGTCCTGATCTACTTCACAATAACACTCGGAATGGCCTGATTAGACTGGCATGATCATCTCTGTAATAGATTAATAAGATTTGCTCCTATCAGAAACCTGGATCGCTTTTTTGCTCGTTGTCCTCCATGATCGGCACGCTCTCACCAAATGCCACTGAGGAGTCCCTCCAGGATTTCAGTATTTGGTGAACGCAAAATCAAGTAAACGCCGAGATATTCGGAGTGACCTGCAATTTTTCTAAGTTACCGAAGAACTTCCGCAGATTTGGTCCAAGACGCGTCATGTGACGTCGTCACGACGCGCATTCAGCCAAACCCCTCTCCGAGTCACGTGTGTTGAACACGAGTACAGCTGAAAGGTCTCGTTTACCAACTAACATCACTGCGAAAGAGCGTACGGAACAATTTTGTGCAATTGCGACTTCACCAATTCGAGTAGGTTTCCACTAGAAAGCGCAAAAATCTCTGCAAGTGGCAATGATCACAAAACAACTCCGCGAAATCCTGTACGGACTGACTGAGATTTCTCCAGATAAGTACGCCGATATTCATTTCTTACTACGGAGAGAATAAGTCGGCCATGTGAGGATCGCTGGCGAAAATTCTCCGTATTCAAAACGAGGACTCCGGTCTTAAGTCCTGACTTTTGCATAAAATGCTATTTAATGAACAAAATGTTTTTGCACACACAAACACAAACATACACAAACACACACACGGCTACCTGATTGAAGCATCTGCTTCCCTTCTACAGTGCTGAGTAACTGGCAGAGGTTTTACATAGATGAGGCAAAGACATCAGCACTGGCCACGCAATTCAATTTCGTTCGGTTTAATTTCGTTTAATCCAATTTGTATTCCGATCTACATCCTCTAATCACTTAAACCTTGAGCCACCATCTGCCCGCTGCTTCTCTACAGCAGGAGGAAAAAAATGTACTCAGCAGATGCCTGTGTGATTGCTGAGAACAAGAAAAAAAAAAAAAAAAAAAAACGGGTAAAGGCAAACGCGCGAGGGATCACCATGGCTGTGCCAAGTGTGCTTCTCACCATGTAGAGCTGTAAAACAGATTTGTGTATTTTCTTGGCATGCCACGCACACATATGTTGTTGTCTTATCTCTTAAAGCAGGCACCTTTAGACGTGACACACGTAATCAGTTCAGTCTAAAATGATCTACTCCAATTATCCAATCACGGGCCATAATTAATGCTTCCCACTTATCTGTAAACAATCAAGAAAATGGAAGGAACTTCGTTTTACCGTGATTGCATTGACCTCACTGGTCTACGCATATAAAAGATAAATCTATACTGTATACCTTCAATCCCAACACTGTTTCTCCTCTGACGCACGGGGACGTAGCAGATCAAACCGAAAGGCTAAGGTATATTTCCTCAGCATTCCTCAGGCTAAATCAATTTGCTTCATTCCGTAGAAGCACTTTTCCGTCCCCCGGTCTCTTTCTGTTTTATGTAAAAGCCTCTCACCGGTGCCCTCTCCTAATGTGATCATAGGTTGTTGTGCAATCAAGGGCTCTCTGCAGTTCAGACGAGTGCACTTCACTCTGGTCCAGGCCTGCTCCAATCAAAGAGTCATTACTCCCCTTTAGACCTCTGCTATAACACCACGGTTATTTCACCCACTACCCGCCTTATATCACCGTATGAAAGAGGATGAACAGGACGTTCTGCATGTGTGCAAGTGGGGTCAAAATGGGATCATTTTAGAAATTACAAAAAAAAAAAGGAAAGGTTACGGCATGAAAAGCTGCCATTATTATACAGCTACTCAATCAAATAAGGAGCCCATTGCTAGCGAGCACTTTCCTAACCAGGCTTATTAAACTAAAATTTCTAAAGGTCATGTTATATAAAATCTGATGTTCACAATGGTCGACCGACATGACTGAATTGCAACAACAGTAACCATTTAACGCCACCACTTTTGACTAGCGCCACGGACATCTGCTTTGGATTTGATGCTAGGAGAATAAATGCGCATGTCTTTGTCCAGTTATCTTTAAATATTTTCAGTGTTTGACCAGATTGGCAGTTCAAAAATCAGACAAGAGATGGGGAAATTAAATAATTTTTTTTTTTTTTTATGAACGCCTGAGAAAATTCTTTCCTTTCTGAACTAATGTCTCCATGCCTTAGACAGTCCTCGTCTGAAATGCGAAATGCATGTGACTGTATAAACCCATAACAGAGGATCTACAGAGCTAGTGCATTTTTAGAAAAACGAGAGTCGCTGACCTATTTGCAATTTTTTTATATGCTTATCGGCTCTGCTACAATATTCTTTATGTTGCTTTCGGTGAAATACTATGCTAGGTTCACATCTGGACCCCAGCCCTGTACCAGGACTGATACCAATGTACAAGGAAGAGGTCTAGCAAGTATTTCCTCCAAGATCAGTCAAATCAGCTGCCACATCGTTTCGAGTGCTTCTCGTGTACTCCTAGAGAACCCGGACTTGCTTTGAGGGCAACATTAATTGCTCTGTTCTCTAGATGTGAGCTAACATCACTTTGATAGTGACAGAGGAATCAGGAAGTCCGACGATCCCACCTAAAGAACAGGACCAATTATCTTCTATTGGACATCTGGTCAAGGATGGCCAGTCCTGAAGATACCGAGCCCAATCTTCTGATGATAGGGTACAACCTTGGACAGCTGCACCACTACTTTTCAAACCGATGGAATTGAATTTCAGGATCAAAGGATGTACACCTCTTCTGTTCCCTCTCAAGAAGAACTGGGAGAAGGACATGGTTTCTATGGATGCACAGAGTCCTCAGGGGGGATGCTGTAATATGAGGCATTGTTTACGTGCTGGTCAAGGACAATGCTGTCTTCCCAATGGTGCTCCTTGCTCTGCCGCATGGGGGGGTGGAGCTAATTTTATCCTCTGTACATCAGGTTGTCCCGTATGCATTTAGAAAAGGATGATGAATGAAGGGGAAAAAGGAGAATGCAGAGAATACATAGTGGGAGGTATGGAGGGAAGCGCCATCTCAAAGCAGGGCAAATGGTGCTTTGTTTTTGTTTCTTTCTCTCCATATGAACATTAAGTTGTGGATTTATATGGATTTTCTCTTTTCATGGACACCTACACACCATGTGGTTTGTTAGCCAAACATGAGCTAGGGGTTGCACTGACTACTCAACAGCTTCGATTTGTCTCGTTAAGGTGACTTTGTACTTTTTACACAGTTCTCAGCCCATTATCCAGGACGGTATATTCCACTGAGATGGGTATAGCCAGCCAACACATATTTTCTAAATGTCACTCATAGCATCATATGAAGAGACCGTAACTGCCCTAGTTGGTGTATATCAGTGGGCACCAACCCTGTTCCTGGAGATCTACCTTTCTAAAGACTTTAGCTCCAACTATAATCATGGCCACCTGTCCATCGAATTAAGAAGTTCTTGTTCAACTAAAACAGGTGTGTTAGAGTTTGGTTGGAGAGGAAACCTGCAGGAAGACAGATCTCAAGGAAGAAAGTTGGTGGCCACTGGTGTACATGTGCCAAATGTCATACATACAGCCAAATGTCCATTTCCCTCATTGAACTGAAAGGAAGGAGAACAACACCCACCCGGACTAATTAAGACACATCCCACTCTACAATGGTAAGATGCTGCCCCGCCTTTTCTACCCAAATACCATAATACCACAGGGCAAAGGTGGATGGGTTCACCAGAGGTTTTAACCAACCGTTATTTACAGTGTGCAGCGACATGCTTTACGGATTATTTTAAAACAATAAACGAAATTGTCAGATTATTCTTAATATCATTAGCCACCATTCAGATCGGAGGTCCACTCGAGCTCAATATACGCCAGACCACAGCGTGACGCATCCAACACGCTGCCTTGTTAATCATGAAGGACTTTACAACAGACATTTATAAAAATAAAAAATAAAAATGTGTATTTGGTATCCAAAATACAAAATACATGCGTGATATTTCAGTCTGTAGCCTAGCGCCGCAGCATACGTCTGGTATGGGTAACACACTGAAAGTGCAAATCACACTGAATTAATGAACTTTATGAGATCATATACAGTGTTAATGCATGTTTATAATATGTACAGATATTTGCACATTGTGCTTTTTGTGAAAATGCAACACGTGAACCCGACTACACTGACAACTCTAAACATTTGCTAGCACTTATTTACAGTGAGCAGGGTTCACCGCCTTACAGGGTCGTGAGAATTTGTAGTCCTTAAAAAGAGGTCAACGGTCAAAAACCGGTCGAGAACCTCTGATGTACAGTCTACAGTTTCGAGACCGGTTTCTTCCATGCAAAACTCTTCTGTTGTCATGTCTAGTTAGCATGCACTGTCATGTCCATTTATTGTCCTTATTATTCGAGTATCCATCGTATACGAGTTGTATAGAGGAATGACAGTAAAACCCACTTGACTTGAAACCCACTTGACTCATTCTTCCATTTGGGAGGGCAATCATGCTCTTTAAACTCCTGGCCACAGATGGTCTATAGCATCATTGGGATTTTAGCTCGTGATTTCCTGACAAAAATCCTTCAGTCCCAAAGCTAGGTCATGTCGTGATGTCATGAGTGATATGGCTCAGCTCAAAGTGTCATTTTTAGCCTACACTCTCAGTAAAAAGGCTACAAAACTGTAACTTCCCCTACTGTCGGAGTGCTAGCTCCAAACCTACAACTTTGGTCACTTTAGTATGCATCCTAGAGTCTTAAAGGGGTCGAGACCCACGAATCAAGTCCAAATGACAGCGAGATTGAGTCAAGATCGAGGCTGAAAACCATCAAATCCTTTTCAAGACCTTTACTTCAGCTATTTGGCTTCATTCGTTCGTGCCCGTGATTAGGTTGTTTTCTCGAAGAAGGAATGAGTTCTTGTCAATCTTTGTGCATGAGAAATGAAAAAACAACACGGACTCTCTGTCGAAACCGAGACCATATTTAGCGAGACCAACGCTCAAAAAGTCCGACTATACGTGCCGATAAATCCGAGATAAGACCAAGTCAGTACAGAAAACACCTTCAGAGCTGACCGGAGTCCTACAGACACAGATACAGTCTCACCTTTAAAGCTTTACATTAAAAACCGGTCCATTTTAATGATTTATTTTAAATCGAAAGATACATCTTGAAGTTAGAAAAACCCCACACAGTGACGAGGGAATTACAGTTAAGTACTGATTTTTCTAGTCTGTTAATCTTAACTTTTTTGGCTGACTGGTCAATTAGCCAAAATAAGTAGTCGTGCATCACCTAAAGTACGTAACGCCTACTCTACAGTCGAAAATGCGTCTCTGTTGACCACACAAGCAGCCTCAGCTCCCCTCTGATTAATTTTATCACATATTTATTCATGTGCAGGGCAGAAGGTTGCTGAGCTTTGATGATCTTTTCGTAATTATTTTTATTAGCTCCCTAGAGATATCCCTCAGCCCACCAACCAAATCAATACCAGGCACAGCGTCTCATCCCACCAGCAGGGCGAAAGAGCTCCCCGAAGACAAATCACTTATTCTGCCAAGCAGATGTGTGTGTATGTGTGTGTGGAGCCAATCAGAGGTAACTCCTGGCAACTATCCAAACAGGGTCCGAAGGGATTCCGATCAGAGTGGCAAGGTGTAATGCGAAACCAAAATATGTTTCAGAAATTAGCCATGCTCTGTTAACAACCTGTCTTTGTATAAACGCAGAAGCTGGTTAAATCACAGGGCCGCTTGTGTTTTAGCCGCATATTAATGAGCAAACAAGTGATGGCTATTATGTGTAGAAATAACAGCGGACGCGCTGAGCTCATTTGCTTTGCCACTGACAGAGACGGGTGGGGAAAAATGGACGGAGAAAAAGATGTTTCAGGATGTGTGTTGGAAAAAGAATACAACCATATATACGCACTCGTATACATTACGCAATCTCACGCATTTACATTTTATATATTGTTGTAAACCTCAGCTTTTTATAGATATCACATTATAAATATCTTATAAAAATTCCTGTGTTAATTCTAACATAACCATTACTGTGTATTACATATATATATATATATATATATATATATATATAAAAAAATATATATATATATATATATATATATATATATATATATATATATAATATATTATATATATACATACATATGTATACACACACACACACACACACACATATATATATATATATAATGTGTGTGTGTGTTATTATACCACAGCACTGTATTCTCAATTCTGATTGGTCAGATGGCCTTGATTTGTTTTTGTTTTTTTCTAACACCAACTCAAAGGAAAATGACAGTTTTCTATTCATGCGATCGTTCTAATACATTCTCGCTTCTATAGTAACAAGGATTTCTAATGCAACGACGGATCTTCCACATTACCCGAGCCTACCAATGAAAACGGATAAAAATAAACAACGTGTAATCGTTGATAACGGTGCAGTTTTCTGTAAGGTCTCTCCAGTGTTAGCGCTTTGTAACGGTCGGTTTTTTGACACTTTGCCCTTCGCGGTGTCTCTGTAACATGACAAGCTGTGGTTTTATTTTGTCTCATTAACGTTAAGAGAGAGAGAAAAAAAGAGAGGCTGGTGAGGAAACGGATGTTTACAGCTACTATAATGTAAGTGACAACGGGAACTTGTTTCGTGGATGTTCCACAGCATTGAATGTAGCGATAAACGGATAAAAGTACTTCGTGACGCACAAAGTGTTATCAGATTGCTGTGGTATACTGTCAGAGGAATGAAACATGTGGGTGAAACTCCCAACATGCAGTAGAGCAGAGTAGAGTGCTTCCATAAACGTTTAATAAACGTCTCCTCACAGAAGACCTCAGCGTTTCAATGATTAGATATGTTTTTCTTTGTTAAATAACACCACTTTTAAATTTTTTAGCATTAGCCTTAGATTATGTCGTGCGTTCAAAACGATAACGGAACGAGTGCGTGTGATTTGCCTGTGAGCTGCTGTTAAAGAAAACGAATCAACACATTCTGACCAATCAGAATCAAGAACGTAAGAGCGCTGTGGTATATTAGTGCCCTACAGTCTGTTTCTATGGGTGTGTGTGTGTGGGTGTGTGCGTGTTATTTCTCCCATCCGGAACCGGTCTTTCAAAGTTTAAACTCGAATGAGAAGTCGAGAGGATGGCGAGCGAGTCAGTTCTGCTGTGTGGCGGGTGAGCGTGAGGAATCTGAGCGCGGTTCCCGCTGGGCTGCTGTCAGAGCGGCTGGCAGGCACATCGAGCTCTGTGAAGCACATCAAGTGATTTCCAACGGGCCAATGCACTCCGGAGTGCACACTCCACTGCTCCTTCTCCCCACCACCCACTGTCCAGCTCCGGCCATTTCCACATGCGCGTCATCCCGCCTCACTCTCCCTCTGCTCTTCAGGGCTTTACGTTGCTTATATAATATACCAGCCTCTCCAGGATTTCGCGATTGTGCGAACGCAGAAATCCATGCGGAATCAAAATCCGCAATGTTCCAATACTATTTTTCTAAATCACCGCAGATTTTCTGCCGGTTCGCGCCGAGACACGTCATGTGACGTCATCACGACGCGCGTCCAGCCAAAGCGCTCTTCGATTCACGTGCGTCGAGTACATGAGTACAGCTAAAAGGTCTCGTTTACCAACAAAACTCCACGAAATCCTGTATGGACTGACATACACTCACGGATAAAGAGTTTAGATGCTTTGTACACTTTTTTTCACTATGTAGTATTCTCAACTGATCAGAAGGTTAGATTTATTTTCTATAACAGCGGCTCAGACAGTAGCGCTCCCGTACGTTACTGATAGGTTGCAGCTGCACATAAACACACAATCTCTGCTAGCGTGAAGTCTATAAGGAGACGTTTGTTTAACATTGAAGGAAGGAGTCTCCAGTGTCAGCACTTGGACAGCGGTAACAGGATAGTGAGAATAAGAACTAACTTGATTCGTGGATGTTCCACAACGTTCAATGTAACAATAAATACATTCGTGAATAAAGGAAACATTCTAATCGCTGTGGTATAAGAGAAATAAAAACACTTCAGGATGTGCTTATAAATAGACAAAAATGGGGGTGGTAACAGTAACTCCGACTCCGCCTTATCACATCAACCAGTCATTGATTATTTTCCTATAACAGCACGACCCCCAAAGCATTTTAGTATATCATGAATCCTATACGTATTTAATACTTTACGCATATTTCATTATTTATTAAGAAACAGGAAAAGAAGAATATCTTCTCCACTGTGTTTGAATGTGGCTTTTTGCCCTGTGTAAAAATGTGTGTGTGTTGTGTGCAGACATGCCCCGAGCTCTGATTATTCCACAAAAGCAGGTGTGCTTGCACCCTTCTTCACCGATTCAGCTTAAGCTTTCTCTACATGTGATGGGCCAACTCTAAACAGTCCCGTCGGGCTGGGCTTGGCTGAGCAAAATGAAAAGCAGCGATTGATTCCCCCTCCTGTATTGTAATCTCTTTAGTCTTCACCCACATGGCCCTGGAGCCAGGCAAATTGAATAGAGAGAAAAATAAATACGGCCTTTATTGCTCTGGAAATGGGGGTGGGGTGGAGTGGGGGGGGGGGGTTGTAGAAGAAAAAAAAAAAAAAACTAAAGTTATTTAGGTTGCCATGTTAATCTGTGTTGAAGGATGAATGGATAATTGAAGGGGCTGTAAGGAGACTTCGCTTTTGCAAACCGATCACTCATGTCAATACGTTGGCTAAATATTTTTAGTTCAAAGCCAGCAGGACTGCAATGATCCCTAGATGGCAGGATCAAACTGGGGCTTAGAGCACAATTTAATCAAAAGTCTCTGGATCGCCCAATATTCTGCTTGCGTAAGCCAAATAACGCACAGCGGACCAATGAGATTTATTACGTTTCTATTTTATAGGACATCTGATTCAGCATACAGGAGTTGGCACAGGTATGCTCATGGTTTCAGTGAAAAATGTTTGCCACAGAAACACACTTAGTGCAGATCCTGCCAATAGCAACACCAAAAAAATGCACCAAAAAAACAAAAACAAAAAACATGCCTCGAGGTCTACCATTTATCATTTCCAACTTTTTTTTAGAAACATTTCAACCAACAGTTCAACCGAAACTCCTTTCTTAGGGAGGACAGCGATGCATGAAGGTTTCAACTTGTTTTATTTGTATAGCGTACTTAACGATGGGCACTCGACAAGCCAGCGACAGGTACTACATTCATGCTTTGCTCGGAGTTCACGACGGTAGTGGGCAGAAAAGCGTCTCGAAACGGCAACACGTCAAACCTTGAGATGAATGAGCTACAACTGCAGAAGGACCCATCGAGTTCCGGTCCCGTCAGCCGAGACCAAATCCGAGGCTACGATACCGGAAATAAAAAATTCACCTGGTCTTTTTCACGCCATTAACTGAAGCTCTGCATAACTGAATGCACTGCTCAGCTGCTACATGATTGACGGACTGGAAAATTGCATGAATGAGCAGGTGTACAGGTGTTCCTATTAAAGTGGATACTGGGTGTAGTTTGACTTCAAGATAATTGTATTTTAATTCTGACATCATCTGGATATATGGGCGCACGGTGGCTTAGCGGTTAGCACGTTCGACTCACCGCCAGGGTCGGGGGTTCGATTCCTGCTGCAGCCCTGTGTGGGCGGAGTTTGGGTGTACTCCCCGTGCTGCTGGGGTTTCCTCCAGGTACTCTGGTTTCCTCCCCCATTCCAAAGACATGCATGGTAGGCTGAAAGGCATGTCCAAAGTGTCCGTAGTGTATGAACGTGTGTGTGATTGTGCCTTGTGCCCCATGCTCCCTGGGATAAGCTCAAGGTTCCCTACGACCCAGTAGGATAAGTCGTATAGAAAATGGTTGGATGGATGGAACATGTTCTGAATATTCTGTTGCTTTATTAAGTACGCATATATAATTCGAAAAAGCCTCGTTTTCATTTACATTTTAAGTTTCAATACAAAAATGCGCACATATATCAGCAATCACGTGATGAAGCTCGATTACGATATCTTGTTATTTTTTGGGCCTCTTTTTCTGTTGCCGTAAAACTGATCAAACACGCCTCAAATCCGCATTCGATCGGTCAGAAATTCATCTGAACCATGGCCGATTCTGTGTAGACGGCTGTAACGAGCTTGAAACGCTGGTCGATACCAAAGCGCAACCTGTGAACTTTCTGAACTAACCATGGACTTTGGCTTGGGGAAACTACACACTGATTTCTGACGTTGTTTGCTAAAGAAAAACATGCGGCTGGGTCGCTGTACAGAAGATATCCCACTTCCATCATCTTTTCATTTTCTACCATTTACTCGAACACTACACCCAGCTCCGTTCGGCGTAGCGCTAGTTAACACGGCGGCAGCTGCTAAAGCGTTTAAGCTAATGCATGCATTCTTGATGCTAGCATGCATCCACTCTCATTCAATACAAGCGATCAATACTGAAATGTGTGATATTGATGTAGGTTATCATCTGCCCCAACTCTTAATGCACTAATGGAATGGAAATGAGAATGCAATCAATTATTCGAGCCTTAACTCCTGCTATGAACTAGTTTAAACCCTGGACTACTTTTACAGCCCGAAATCATCAATCACGCTCGAGGTGAAAGAGTGCAGTGTTAGGACGGACGCTTTACGCTTGCACGACGTGTTCAGAGCAGCGTCATAAATTTGGCGTTTACAATGTGATTTTAAAGACATGCCTGAGAAATGTTTGCTTTTTCCAGTGTAAACGGAAGCAGTATTTGATCAGATATTAGCATTGGACTTTGAGCATATTAGCAGGATTAATTATTGCTAACATTTAAGCTGCGATCTGAGCTTAAATCGCAGAGAAATGTAAAGTTACAGCGTCAATGAAACACACGGGAAGCCCGTTAGACGTCCTGCAAGAAAGAGCATCGTCGTCAGTGACTTTTAGGATTTTGCGCCACTTTTGAGTAAAGAAATGAAATAAGACAGGATAACTTCAGCTAACTAGCTAGCTGCACGTCAATGCTTTTATGAACCATGCTAATCAACTGGGCGTGTGTTTACTTCCATCTTCCAAAAACATGCCAGTAGGTGCACTGGCTATGCTAAATTCTCTCTGGGTGTGAATGAGTGTGTGAATATGTGTATGTGTGTGTGTGTGTGTGTGTGTGTGTGTATGGTGCCATGTGATGGTCTGGAATCCCATCAAGGCTGCTCAGCTGAATAAAAAAAACAAACAAACAAACAAAAAAAAAACCTCTGGTTTTAATGGGAATTGTATTGGTTTTAATGGGAACTCTAATGGTCCCTGTGGGTCTCTACTGGTCATTTGTTGCTTTCTATTGGTGGCATGTTATCTATAGTGTATACCACTAAGGACCAGTGATGGCAATGGTTTTAATGGTTAGCTGATGTTTTGTAATGGTATTTGTAGTGAAAACCATTAGAATTTCTGTGATGGTTTTTTTTTTTTTTGTCCCCGTCTTGGGTTAAAATAAAGCCCTTAGTGAAGATGAATGAATGAATGAATGAATGCAATGCTAAACAACTCCTTCCAGTGCGTGTAATCAATTGCGAAACTGTGTTATCGGGGTCTTGAGTGATTTCAGCTACACTACAGAGGACCTTCGGCTTCCCTCGGATTTGTAGTACTTCTATCGTGACCTAAATGATGCAAAATAGAAAAAAAATACAACACGGGCAGTTTTGTGTACACACTCTAAATGAACCTGATGCGAACTTTGCTGTGTGTACTCTATCCTGTTTGTGTTATGGTGAGTCACTCAACCTTGACACAGATCCTCCCTATCTCAGGGCTGCTCAGATAGAGCAAACCGGAGGGCAAACTGAGGCAGGGACCGGAGCGAAGCGTGTATAATTCACTGCCTCCATGAACCCAAGCTGGTAGCATGCCACATGTAGAGGGAGATAAGGCCAGTGTGCTATCTCGCCAACGCTATCTAAGGCCAGAGAAATGGGCCTTTAAATCGATCCCCCGCTAGTTTCTTTTGTATCATTACCTCGGGTTGAGAGTCTGGCTCGGTTCAGCCGAGGACAGTGTGTGAAACAATTCAGCAGTCTGAGCACCAGGGGCAAGGTTGTATGTTCGGTCTAGTCATTTTTTATTCAGAGTTGCCCGGAGGACAAGTAGGTTCAACAAACGTAAAAAAAAACCCCAAACAAACAACACCACCACCCTTATAGACTTCTGCTTTTTATAACTATAACTTCTCCCACATTCACACTAGCAAGCGACTTCTCTTTCTACGTGCACAGCAAGCAACGGCATGACGGCCAACATTTGAATTGTCTTTATTTTGCTCTCGATTCGATGCAAAGTAGCTACGATGCGGGAAAACGACAAATCCGAACGATTGGCTCCACGACAAGAGTCAAGAGACTAGAAACTAGAACTAATCACGGTGATGTAATATTCATCGCCAACGTAGCGACAGCACATGCAACTGATTCCAAATCAGGAACGTGCAGTTTTGTTGAAACGCTGATGAAACCGAGCAGCGCAAAGCAGTCATATAGCTCTCATAAGCCTGTCAGGATAACTACGTTTAGTTGGACGATATATTGTCCCAGAATTAATTGCAATAAACGATATTATTGTCATTTTAAGACCATTTTACGCCACTGATAGAAGGATAATATAATAGCGTAAGAACGCAGATACACTCTTTTCAAAGAGCGATGAGCTTTTAATTCTTAAGAATATTAGACAATATTCAGATATCCTTTAAATTTAGTCAGTATTTCGTCATGTCATATTTAGTAAGGTTGGTCAATTTTACTCGGACAAAAATGGCGTCGAATGTTAAGGCCTGTTCAGACCAGGAACGTTCACGCTAACTATTTACGATAACCGCAGTTATGTCGTCTGCTGCTTTAAATGCTGGAGCTCTTTAAAGCAGGATGGATTCTGATCGGCTGTCAGCGTTTTTATCGTCCGTCAGCTGGAAGAAATCGCTCTGACCGTGATGCTCACACTGTGAAACAATCCGTTACAGTTGTGGTGTGGCCTCTGCTGTTCTTTTATATTGAGAACGATTTTTAGAACGACATCCTTATCGTTAACGTTATCGTTATCGCTACCGTCCGTGGCGTGAACGAGCCTTTAGTCAACGGTATTGTAGTTGATGAGAAAATGCAAAAATGAAACAAAATATTCACACATTTGATATATTATTACATGTGCTGACGTTCACAATCTGTCTAAACGAACATAGATGTAAAAGCACGACGGGTAATATCGAGGTCAGGTAAAGTGATCGACGTCACGTCCGTAGATCGTACTATATCGTGACAGGCCTAAGAACAACACACATTCGCCTCAGGATTAGACATTAAAAAAATAGAAAAGGAATTCAATTCGATTTTATCTGTATAGCGCGTTTAACGACGGACATTATATCAAAGCGGCTTTACGGAAACATATAAACACAGGATAGAGATTTTAAGTGTGTGGATTTATCCCTATTGGGCGAGCCGGTGGAGACGGTGGTGAGGGAAAAACTCCCTAAGATGATACGAGGAAGAAACCTTGAGAGGAACCGGACTCAGAAGGGAACCCGTCCTCATCTGGGTAACGCCGGATAGTGTGAGAGTAAAAGAAAGGTCATTATGGTGTTTATATGAAGTCTGTTTGTTGAACTAGTCCACTGTTCACTAAAGGAGACCTGAGTGTAAAACCGCATGTGGTAATCGCAGTCCCAAGGACATCGCAGCAACCGTAGTCCCAGCAACCACAGCGAGAACGTCCATGTGGAATTGAGGTCCAGAACCATTTCATGGTACTTCAAGCGGTACCGTCCTCAGCAATGTCCAGGTTGTAGCCTCCAGTTGATGAGAGGAAGGCACTAGCCAGACTCGAATAATATCTTTTCCATGTAATGAGTGGACAGAAAGCCAACCGAAATATACACTAGTTTTCCCGACACATCCAGAACTGACGTTTCAGCTCCCATGGTTGGGGTAAAGCGGTTATCTGACGCAAAAATATGCCTAAACATGATTGACTGAAATCACCTGCTTCGAAAAAAAAAAAAAAAAAAAAAAAAAAAAAAAACAGATTACCAGAGAAGCTAGTGTATCTGTTATTAAGAAGCGAATCATTAAAAGTAAACACGTGTATTAAAAGCCTATTTAAATAAAGCAAATCCTAACATGTTTGAATGAGTGTAACGTGTGTGCATTTCGCATGCATACCCACAGCTCACTCCTCAGCTCTTCCCAAGTGTTTGTACAGGTGTGTGTAGTCACTGAGGGTATGAACACTGTGGTATTAACGTTGTCAGTGGGGGCAGGACAACATGTCCTATTATACGTATTCTCTCTCAGGTGGAGGCTTCAGTGGCCTTACATTCCTCCCCTATACACGTAATCAAACACAGCGAACACCAGCTCCAGACCTCACACACACACACACACACGCACATAAACACGGCGACAGATTAAAGACAGACAACCGAGCCGTCTAATTTAGAAATCATTTTTAAGCTTACATTTCTATTCTATAGGACGCCTTATTCAGTACCAACGTATAAGGTTCTAGTGTCAGTGAGAAATGGTTTCGTTGTCGGTCGTCACAGAAACACACCACAAGACAAACCGCACATGTATACACGTACAGAACTTTAATCGTGCTTTTACTGACACCTATTCGTCCGTTCGCAGAGTCCGAATCAGAGCGAAATCGATACTTTGCGTTTCTTCGATTCGCTCTCTGCAGGTGAGTCGATTCGGAGTCGAATCACTCTCACACTACAGTACACTCGAACCGAGCTGGAGTTCACTTGGACGTGGAACTCTTTGCATTTTTTTTTTTTGGTCATATTTTATATAACAGCTGCCAACTTTCTAAGACTAAAGTATTGGCACCCTCGCCTTTGTTTGGGTCACTCAGCGACTGTAAACTCGCTGTTTAATAGAGAATTCGCCTAGGAAATAGTAGATAAGCGTGTGCAAAGAAAATCTCATTCCTGGTTGGAGTCACGGAACAAGGCGGGAACACACCCTTTATGGCACATCACTCCATGGCAGGACACCACAAACATTCACACCTTTCACCTTTCTTTTCCTTTTATGGCATGTGGCAGACGCCTTTATCCAGACCGACTTACATTTATCTCATTTATTCAACTGAGGGTTAAAGGCCTTGCTCAGGAGACCAGCAGTGCTAGCTTAGCAGTGCGTCAAGGTCTTAACCACTAAGCTACCACTGTCCACATAAGGGCTGCCCAACTAAAGAACACCTAAAGGTGATTTAGTAGGAGGAAGCCAGAAAACTCATTAGAACCACACACAGACATGACGAGAACTTGTAAACCAGAGACCTGGTGAGGTTGTAAAAAACCAAATTCTAGTGTTCTACCAATCGTGTTCACCATCATAGCAACTCACAGCACTCACAGTGTGATGGGAGAAGGATACTCGAACCTGGTACGGATAGCTCTGAATTTGGTGTAATAACCATATCCTACCGAACCAAACTATCCAGTGGAAAAGACTTATTAGTGCAGAGTTTGCCAACAGTAACAGAAAACAGAATTCAAAAACGGTTCGTTTATTTATTTATGTTTGTCACAGAGCACACAGTGGCTAATGAGAGGGCTACTAAGAGCGCAAACTTTTCATAAACAATCCATTATTTAACAGATAATGACTGTAATAATAGCTGACAGCTACAGATCCAGTTCGTCTATCCTCGATCGGCGCCTCGGCTTCTGTAACGAGGCATTAGCGTCTCCTGTAAGAAATGTCACTGATTTACTTGACTGCGAAAGCTAAAGCAGTTGAAAACGGATCGCTCTCGCACACGCTCGTCTTGCGTCTTTCTCTCTGGACGGGCCTATCGCGGCTCTGGGAGCTACGTGTGACATTTTCGTCCAGTGCAGAAAGGATTGCACCTGGGGGCATTGCTGAGCTCGGCCATAAATTTAAGCAACGATAGTTACCTTTAAATGTCACTCAAATCCACAGCTGCATTAACCGCCATCGAGCATGCGCCAACCGAGCGACTCCGTCATCTCCTGAAATAACCGTGATAAAACCGCCTTAACCACGCGTGCGTTCTTGCGAAGCGTTTTTGCGGCGTGACGTTAGCCGTTATCCGTTATGAGAGGTTTTTTTTTTTCTTTTCCACCTTCCGGCCAAAAGAACTATGTTTCGGATGGCGCTGCTTAGCCTCTGGAAATAAAATAAGCGGTTTAATGAGACGGAAAGAGCACGGCCCTGCTGGGGACTTCACTCCCTCTCAGACTCAACGAACAATAAGAGCTGAGAGATAAGAGTCAGTGAGGAGCACACACTGACCTTACACTTTAACCATCATTATCCACCTTCCTCTCTTCTCTCGTACTGTCTCTTTGTGTTCAACCAGCTCTCATGTTCTTTCGCGTCCTCTTGGAGAGCACGGTTTAGCGTTTTAATCAGACTGCTAAACAGTTCTGACACACACACACACACATATCCGTCCATAGTTAGACTCCAGTGTGGTTGCCTGAAGGATTCAGAAGAGTGCCCGTCATTATCACAAGCCTGTCCTCTCCAAAAACGAGCCACAATTACAGCAGCGACGCTCGGCACCTCGGCCAACGTTCAGACGCAGAACGATCCGGCTGGGGCGAGGCTTGATGTGGCTCTTACGCTGTGACCTCGGCACAAACCCACACTTTAATTGCGGCTTGCACTCATTTACACGAAGCTTGCTCATTTAATCGCTAATGTCAAATGCTTGGTGTGTCTTCTCAGCGAGCTTGATCTCTGCTGCGGCTCACACACAAGAAGTTCTGACTTTCTGTAGACAAAACTCTAGTTTGGCTCGTGTGGGTGTGGCCTAGAAAATGAAGCAACACCTTCGGACCAATCGGAATCCAGAATTCAACAGCGCTGTGGTGTATATGTCTGAGTCATACAGTAATGCTCATTTTTCTTGAAGCTGA
This sequence comes from Ictalurus punctatus, assembly GCF_001660625.3. Classification (NCBI taxonomy): domain Eukaryota; kingdom Metazoa; phylum Chordata; class Actinopteri; order Siluriformes; family Ictaluridae; genus Ictalurus; species Ictalurus punctatus. Next base: position 21,468,157 of record NC_030432.2, read on the forward strand.
TGTGCTGTTTACTCAAACAACCACACACACACACACACACACACACACACACACACACACACACACACACACACACACATTCTCCTCCTCCACACAAACCCAGTGGGGTGGATTCAGGTTTCTCCTGAGTGAGCTGAACTGAAGCCTCAGGCACCAGAGAAGCGGCATGTTGCTCTGAGATCATCTCACCGGGGTATACAAGCCTGCCGGTGTCCTTCAGCTCATCTTCTCCGGAGGAGGAGGAGATGGAGACAAAGCGTCAGCTTACAAACCGGAGACGGATACACGGTCGAAATCAGAGGCGTAAACTATAAACTACAGGACGAAATCATACCGCGACATACGGTAGCGCTGTAAGGACTGGCATTTCAATAAAGTTTTATTTTAAATGACAATAAATGGTTCGAGCAAACTTTAAAAGCTGCTTCACTGCAAAAAAAAAAAAAAAAAAAAAAAAAAATCCATCTTGGCAAGTTTATCTAATCTTAATAATTATGAGATTACTATAAATCAAAATACTAGCTTAAACACGTCTAAAAATAGGTTCATACGTTTGGTTCATTGTACTCTCGTAATAGCAAATTCGACATAAATTCGACTACATTCAAGAGATTGTTACTCGCTAAGACATCGTTTTGGTTAGCTAATGCAGGGGTCCCCAAACTTTTCCAAATGGCATTAACATTTCACCGAGGCCCCCCTTTTGCAAGATGTCTTTAAAACACATTAAAAACACATGAATATGAATATATTCATATGACTTCTGAATATATCCCCCCCTTTTTTTTTTTATTAATAATTGGATATTACATCATTACATTACATTAGGAATTGATTATGTGTGTGTGTGGTTGTCTGAGAGTGAGAATTTATTTTTCACACCAAATTGTCGAGGCCCCCCGGGCGCCCCCTGGTGGTCCCCAAGGGGTCCGCGGCCCCCACTTTGAAAACCACTGAGCTAATGGGTAGCTCACTAATTGGTAGCTGTTTGTTTTAAGTCACTGGTAGCAACTTCTTGAGTTAACGAACCTACAGGCAAAGATGCTGAGAAGAAACGAGCAGTTCGGTGTTGATGTTCAAAGTTTCAAAGGAGTCTAGTGATGATACGGATGATATCTCGGAAAAAAGTGGCCTGTGATCTTTATCGTGAAATCGTCATATCGCTCACTCCTTATCATGCGCCAAACCCGTTTCACACGTTTTCCCGAGCTTTCTTTTTTTCTTTCCGCACTCTGTCGCCCCCCCTCCAGAACCCCGACACCAGCTTTTCGCCCTGAATCTCTAATTCTTCCTTTCTTCTCCATGTCTCCCACCCCCACTGATTTTCCACTGCTCCATCCAGCGGCATTAATCACTCCGGTCCTGAACACAGTGACGGGCCGCGACCATTCAGGCCCAGAGCGGCTTTGTTCCGAACGCCACACTGCTCTCAATGCATCTCCATGGCCTTTTTGTTTCCTGGAGAGGAGCTCTCAGAACAGTCTGCTCCTCCCTCTCTCGCTCTCTCTCGCTCTCTATTTCTCTCTCTCTCTCTCTCTCTCTCAGTGCCCGAAGATTAGCCCTCAAAATGCCCTGGCACAGGGGTGCAAGGTGATTCATGCACTCACCCTCTTACTCATGCCTTCAGAGAACCTAGCAACCAGTGGATGGGAGGAATTACAGAGAGGGAGAGAGAAAGAGAGAGACAGAGGGAGGTAGAGAGAGAGAGAGAGAGAGAGAGAGGGTGTGTCCAAGCTGAAAACTAATGAAACGTTAAAAATAAAAACACACGAACTGCATTCATTCCATCATTCATCTTCAGTATCCCGGCCAGGGTTAAAGTGGATCCGGAGCCTATCCCGGGAACAGTGGGCGTGAGCCAGGAATACATCACACACACACACACACACACACACACACGCTTATTAACACCTAAGAGCAATTTAGAGTCACCAAGCCACCTACTAGCATGTTTTGAGAGTCTGGAGGAAACCGGAGAACCCAGAGGAAACCCACACGGACACAGAGAGAACATGTGAAACTCCGCACACACACGGAACCGGCTCAGGATCGAACCGCGGACCTAAGTCTAAACCCCGCACATTTCAAGTTCTCCGCACTAATACCGACGTATAAATAAGAGCAGAAACACAGTACGAAGAGAGAATCTCACGGAGCGAGACGGGGAAGATTCACGTCCGTCGTTAAAGCCTATGGTCCAGGAGTACGCTGCTGTACGAGCACGAGGGTGAATATTATCATCACGGCAATCTTATTATCATCTACAGTATTAGATATTTTATTACACCAGCTTTGTGCTCTTGAAACAAACTCGTCCAGTGTGTTTAAAAAGACATGCGCATACACAGTCTGCAACGCTGCAGCTCGCTTCGTTCGTACGCGAATGAAAATCAATTCGTGCGCGACGATTCTTATTAACTCACGCGTGCGTGTCTGATCGTTGCAGAATCAAGCTAAAAACGTTTGGTGCTCAGTGAGAACATCATTATTCTTTTGTTTTTTTTGTTTTGTTTTTCCCCCCCGTATGGATTCGCCGCCCAGGTTTGGACGTCACAGTTTGTAAAAACAAGCAACAATGTCATGTTTGATTAATGTTTGGATTAAACATACGCTGTACACTGTACCCCCGTATAAAGTGCATACAGTACAAGATGCGCTTCCTGTCAGTTCAGTGCCAGTTTTCTCATCATGTGATGTGACATCTCGGAACAAAACGGGAAAGTGTGTGGATGAAACAGGAGGGCGGTGGGATGAGAAACAGCGGCAGGACGCATCCGAGACGCTCGACACGTTGGGAAGGAGTTCATTGTTTCCGTTTCAGAGCAACACCCTTTTTTTTTTTTTTTTTTTTTCTGCCATCACACAGAAATTTGGACATGTTCATACACCAGCGTGCTCGTTTCTGGACATGTTCGAGATATAACACATAAACCAACTTTCATTACTCTAGACCTGTTTTTTTCTTTTTCTTTCTTTCTTTCTTTCTTTCTTTCTTTTCTTCTCTTGGGTTTGAGAGGACAAATGGACAGTCTGTTGATTTAGCAGGTGCGTGTGTGTCTGCAGTTCTGTCATTTCCATCGTTTTTAAGAAATCTCGTGTGTAACGGAACTTATTTGAAAGATCTCAGACAAAAACAAGGCACTGGGATCATGTAGTGTTGCATATGTGCTGCACCTCTATCATTCATTCATTCATTCATTCATTCAAGGGAGGGGAATAATTAGACATTTAAGGACCACACAGCACTTGTGAGGGTACATGGGGAGCAAAAATACACCTGACAATCCAAAAAACAAAAAACAAAAGATCTCCTCTCCATCCAGTCAGCTTAGATCTTTATCAGTCCATACAGACATTTAAGAAAGAAAGAAAAAAACATCAACAACAAACTTATTATATATATATATATATATATATATATATATATATATATATATATATATATATATATATATATATATGCGTAAATACTGCGCTCCAACACCATACCAAGTTTATTCCCACTAATGAGCAATTAACCCATGCAACCCATGGGTGTGTTTCATGTCCAACCCAGCACAGTGCTCATTTCAGACACTCGTTTACACACACTCGTTATCACACACCAAACACTCGTTTACAATTTATTCATGAGGTTTAGGGAAAGATTGAATATTAACTTACCCCCAGCCTGTGAGTGAAATAATCCGCAGAGGAAGAGCCACGCTAGCGGACCCATTCTGGCATAGTACACATCCAAGCACCACTTTAATTCTCTCTGTTTGTCTGTGTGTGTGTGTGTGTGTGTGTGTGTGTGTGTGTGTGTGTGTCCGTCAAGAACACACTTTATGTCCTTTGCTTAGGGACTGAGGAAAGCCGGTGGAGACGGACACGCATGCACCGAGCTCATACTGCCTTTCCCGGGAACGGAGAACGAGAATCCGTGGACGCACGCGCTGCACGCGGCGTACTCCTTGAAACTCCGCGCGTGTCTCTGTGTGTGTGTGTGTGTGTGCGTGCGTTAAATCGCAACGTTACGCACGCGCGTACTGTACACACTCAGACTCAGACACACATATCCGTGAATTTTCAAGAGATTTCCAAGAAACCCGCGCGCATTCGCGGAAGATCCTGATCCGGAAACTCTGGAGCCGAGCTTTAATGATTTGTTTGTTTATTTATTGATTCATTCATTCATGTTGATAAATAATTTTGTCTCCGGTCCTTTTCCGGTTCTAGGACTGACCCGAGAACAGTGTGTGAACTACAAGGTTACGCGTCTAGAAGCTAGAAGAAAGTGATGCTGTCCGTTTCCGGGACTTCGCAAATCAGCCGCGCGCCTTCAAAGCAAAACATTTTGTAAAAAAAAAAAAATAAATAAATAAAAATAAAAATAAAAATGAAATAAAATAATAATTAAAAAAATCTGTAATATGTAAACTCCAAATCTGTAATGGCATTCAAAAGAAGAAAATAAGAGAGAAACATCTCGTCCATGTGCCAGATGAGTCCAAGCCAAAGTCCAGCAGCAGTAATGTACTGTAGTGTAATGTAATGTGTGTAGTGTATAAGAGCGCTGAGACAGAGCGAGAGAGAGAGAGAGAGGTGTGTGTGTGTGTGTGTGTGTGTGTGTGTGAGAGAGAGAGAGAGAGAGAGAGAGTACACTGCTGTCTGAGCGCACTTCAGCACTCAACTGGCATGCAAGCTCGTGAAGGGATGAGGTGGAGGAGGGGGTGAAGGAGTGTGGAGCGCGTGGAGAGGACCGGTGGAGGAGGAGGAGGTGAAGGATTGTGGAGCGTGTGGAGAGGACCGGTGGAGGAGGAGGAGGAGGTGGTGGTGAAGGAGTGTGGAGCGTGTGGAGAGGACTGGTGGAGGAGGAGGTGGTGTGGAGCGTGTGGAGAGGACTGGTGGAGGAGGAGGTGGTGTGGAGTATGTGGAGAGGACTGGTGGAGGAGGAGGTGGTGTGGAGTGTGTGGAGAGGACTGGTGGAGGAGGAGGTGGTGTGGAGTATGTGGAGAGGACTGGTGGAGGAGGAGGTGGTGTGGAGTATGTGGAGAGGACTGGTGGAGGAGGAGGTGGTGTGGAGCGTGTGGAGAGGACTGGTGGAGGAGGAGGTGGTGTGGAGTGCGTGGAGAGGACTGGTGGAGGAGGAGGTGGTGTGGAGTATGTGGAGATGACTGGTGGAGGAGGAGGTGGTGTGGAGTGCGTGGAGATGACTGGTGGAGGAGGAGGTGGTGTGGAGCGTGTGGAGAGGACTGGTGGAGGAGGAGGTGGTGTGGAGTATGTGGAGAGGACTGGTGGAGGAGGAGGTGGTGTGGAGTATGTGGAGGGGACTGGTGGAGGAGGAGGTGGTGTGGAGTGCGTGGAGATGACTGGTGGAGGAGGAGGTGGTGTGGAGCGTGTGGAGATGACTGGTGGAGGAGGAGGTGGTGTGGAGTATGTGGAGAGGACTGGTGGAGCAGGAGGTGGTGTGGAGTATGTGGAGGGGACTGGTGGAGGAGGAGGTGGTGTGGAGCGTGTGGAGAGGACTGGTGGAGGAGGAGGTGGTGTGGAGTATGTGGAGATGACTGGTGGAGGAGGAGATGGTGTGGAGTATGTGGAGAGGACTGGTGGAGCAGGAGGATGGAGCAGAGGGAGATGAAGGAGCACACGGGGGTTTCGGGTGTCTAAGTGCTGCGGTTTCTGTGGCGCATCAAGTTTACGCACCTGAGGACGCGGAACACTGGGATTTGGAATCCAGCTGAGGCGCAGAACTGCTTCATGGCGTGTGCTCAGGAGTTCGTTTGATTGCTCGTTAAGTGTCAATTACAGATAAATAAATATGCATTAATTAATAAATAAGCAACTATTAAAAAAAGAAGAAGAAATAAAAATGTCACAAAAGGCATTATGCTTATAAATCCTGTAGCTGGATCTATCTATCTATCTCTCTGTCTATCTATCTATCTACAGTATCTCTCTATCTCTCTGTCTATCTATCTATCTACAGTATCTATCTATCTCTCTGTCTATCTATCTACAGTATCTATCTATCTCTCTGTCTATCTATCTACAGTATCTCTCTATCTCTCTGTCTATCTATCTACAGTATCTCTCTATCTCTCTGTCTATCTATCTACAGTATCTCTCTATCTCTCTGCCTATCTATCTACAGTATCTCTCTATCTCTCTGTCTATCTATCTATCTACAGTATCTCTCTATCTCTCTGTCTATCTATCTATCTACAGTATCTCTGTCTGTCTGTCTATCTATCTACAGTATCTCTCTATCTCTCTGTCTATCTATCTACAGTATCTCTCTATCTCTCTGTCTATCTATGTATCTACAGTATCTCTGTCTGTCTGTCTATCTATCTACAGTATCTCTCTATCTCGCTGTCTATCTATGTACAGTATCTCTCTATCTCTCTGTCTATCTATCTATCTACCTACAGTATCTCTCTATCTCTCTGCCTATCTATCTACAGTATCTCTCTATCTCTCTGTCTATCTATGTACAGTATCTATCTCTCTGTCTGTCTATCTATCTATCTACAGTATCTCTCTCTCTGTCTGTCTATCTATCTACAGTATCTCTCTATCTCTCTGTCTATCTATCTATCTACAGTATCTCTCTATCTCTCTGTCTATCTATCTATCTATAGTATCTCTCTATCTCTCTGTCTATCTATCTATCTACAGTATCTATCTATCTCTCTGTCTATCTCTCTGTCTATCTATCTCTCCATCTATCTATCTCTCTCTATCTCTCTGTCTATTTATCTATCTATAGTATTTATGTATCTATGTATCTCTCTCTCTCTATCTATCTATCTATTTATCTATCTATCTATCTCTCTATCTATCTATCTATCTATCTATCTATCTATCTATCTATTACCAGTGTAATTCTTTTTATTTATTTATTGTTTTTTAAATTATATTAAATGCATAAAACCAGAGGAAAAGATATCAAGATATCTGGTGAGATCTCAGAAAAAAAGATTATGATGACATATATTGTGATAATTGATATTAAACCGTCAAATTGTTCAACCCCAGCAGCATGTAACTGTGGCTGTATTATTATTATTATTATTATTATTATTATTATTATTATTAGTAGTAGTAGTAGTAGTGTTGTTGTTTGCTGTACTGACATGTCCTTTGCCAATATGTTCAGCAATTATACTCTCATTTAATAGACTTGTTGATATTGAATTCTATTTGTACTTATTTATTTTATTTAAATTTTTATTTATTTATTGTGACATGCACCACCTCACCAAGCTGAAAAACCTGCTCGAAATGTTTCCACCGCTGTCTCCCCTGTTCCAGTATCACCTCAGCCCACCACTCCCATCCAGGCCTTGTGCATTTAGCAATTTCCCTTCATTAAATTGTGAAAAGCTGCTGAGAAATGACTCCATCATTACTCATGTGGGCAGAAACGGCCTGCAGTGTTAGTGCGCAAAAACACACCGAGATGACTTCCAGGACAATATTACGAGACACAATACAGTACAGTACAGTACAGTGCAGGTGGAGTTCGAGCTGTTAGTGAGAAGAAGAAAAAACACAAAACAAAACAGATTTATCCTCACTGCCCCTGAATAACGGAGGAAACCGTGATGTTCAAGGTTACATTCTTTATATCGTGAATGACAAGAAGTCATAGTGTAAACTGAGAGGCTGATGTAAAGCTGATGGATGGGAAGAGCACACACACACACACACACACACACACACACACACACACAGAGAGAGAGTGAGAGAGTGAGAGAGAGAGAGAGAGAGATCACGTTTCTCTACAGCGAGTGTATTGAGTGTATTGAGTAGTGAGACATTAGCGCCCCCCAATGGTTCATCTGAGAAGTTATACAAGCAGAGGTTCAGGGTGGTGTCTCCATAAACACTTAAGACCACCAAGGAGCATGATAAAGGAAAAAAAAAGTAATAACTGAGCGTTTAGTGTACATTATCAGGGATATTTGGGGGGGTTTAAGCTTCCTAAAGGGGTTCTAACAGTCATAGGGGATATACATAGAACATTTATGGGTTCCTCAAGCAGGATAAAATGAAATTACCTTTAGGGTTGTAAATTTTAATATTATTATTATTATTATTATTATTATTATTATTATTATTATTATAAAAAGAAAAAATGCACATTTAGGAAAGAAATGTGGAAACGACTGTTTACAGCTGCTATGTTAATAAAAATAAACAGATTAAACGTGTGCTGCTATATACAATATATTACATTTATGGATTTGGCAGGCGCCCTTATCCAGAGCGACTTCCATAAATCTCTCTTATACAACTGAGAGTTAAGGGCCTTGCTCAAGGACCCAACAGTGGTAGCATGGCAGTGCTGGGGCTTGAACTCCCGACCTTCTGATCAGTAACCCAGAGCCCTTGGGTTAGCCTGATCAGTAACTCACTGCCCCCAGAAATATCATTTCCCTCTTTATAATAATCAATGATATGGTGAATTTTCTTTGTAAGGAAACATTTACGGAAGGAGTCTCCCCCGTCAGCACTTTGCAACAGTCAGTACATTTTCCGACACTTTGTGTTTTGCAATTTCATGGCAACATAACAAGCTACGTTTATTTATTTATTTATTTATTTGCTAATTAACTTCAAAAGAGAGAGAGAGAGAGAGAGAGAGAGAGAGAGAGAGAAAACGACGGGCTGGTCAAGGAAGGACTGTTTACAGCTGCTATAAAGTCAGAGAACAGGACCGGACTTGTATCGTGGACATTAAATGTAACTATAAATGGATAAAAAGTACAATGTGCCATTGTTTAATGAATAATAATAAAATAAAATAAAAAAAAAGTAGTGGTTGGTAAGTTGCTGTGGTGTAAAAGGAATAAAACACTTCAGGATGTGTCGTTCTTTACAGAACCCTACAACACAGAGAGGAGTCGTCCAAGTAAGAATCCTTTTAAGAAACTAAGAATCTATCCTTTTTTGTAGAGAAACAAAGCAGACAATATTCCCTGAACGTCAATAAACAAGCGATTGTTGTTGTACAGATGAAAGTACAAAAGCTAAAATGTCTCTGCTACTTCAATCCCATTTTCCCCCTCACCTTAAAAGTTTTACATGTTATGCAATAGCTGCTTAATTCATGTGACACACACACACACACACACACACACACACACACACACACACACACACACACACACACACACACACACAAAATAAAAGCAACGAGCCAAATTTGAGTTAGCTGCTCCGAGCCAAGCTTTTGAACCTACACTGAAACACGAGTGAACCAAAGGCGGAGAAACTGATTAAAGAAGAGCTGAAAAAATCATCAAATAAGTCGTGCTTGCTCAGAAGTCATTGCCGAGCCTGTACAGACGTCTCTGAGCACCGTGTCAGGATAAACTTCCCCCCTGCGGAGCGCTTTTCTGGAATATCCCTCGTTCAAGTGATGTCTCAACATCAAAGACGAATAAACGCACTGAAAACATCTCTTAGAACAGCAATTAAAAGCAAATGCCTGAATACCTACAGCTCTCTCTCTCTCGCGCTCGCTTTCGCTTTTCCCCAAACTCTTACCACAAAGTTAGAAGCACACAATTGTTTAGAACGTCTTTGTGTGCTGTAGGATTATAATTTCCCTCCAGTGGAACTGAGAAACCCAAAAGTTCCAGCATGACGATGTTCCTGTGCACAAAGCGAGCTCCATGAAGACACGGCGTGTGAAGGTCGGAAGAAGGTCGGAGAACTCGCGTGTCCTGCACAGATCCCTGACGTCAACCCCACTGAACACCTTTGGGATGAACTGGAACTGGAGTCTCCTTACCATCCCGACATCAGCGACTGATCTCAACCTCACTAACGCTCTCGTAGCTGAATGAACACAAATCCACACAGCCACGCCCCAAAACCTAGTGGAAAGCCTTCCCGGAGTGGAGAATAGAGATCATCATTACAGAAAAAGGGGGAATAAATCTGGAATAGGACGTCCAACAAGAACATATAGGTCAAGGGTGCACATACTTTTGGCCGTATAGTGTATGAAGAAGATCTACTTGAATTATTTCTGCACGATTAGTGACGAGAAGCAACATATAAGATAGGTCAGCTGTTGGGTGCGTGAGCCGCCATATTGTTTTTAGCTCAGGTGTGTTTATATCAGAGAACTTGCTCTAAGTAGACACTGACCCCCAAGTTCCAGCTGGGAATTTCATGTAGAATGACCATTCCATTCCATTATCCCTCACTCCTTCCTTCCTTCCTTTCCTCATTCCGTCTCTGTAAACTCATTATTTCTTCTTCACTACTTCCTTCCTCCTTCCTTCCTCCCTCCTTCTTTCTTTACTCTTTATTTCTTCTTTACTACTTTCTTCCTCATTCCTTCCTTCCTTTCCTCATTCCTTCTATTTTCCCACTTTATTTCTTCTTTACTACTTCCTTCCTCCTTGCTTCATCCTTCCTTATTCCTCACTCATTCTTTTGTCACTCTGTATCTCTTCTTCACTACTTCCTTCCTTCCTCATTCTTTCTCTGTTCTTTATTTCTTCTTTACTATTTCACTCCTCCTTTCTTCAATCGTTATTTCTTCTGCACGACTTCCTTCCTCATTCCTCACTCCTTCTTTCTTCACTCTTCATTTCTTTTTCACTACTTCCTTCCTCCCTTCTCACTACTTCTTTCTTCACTCTTCATTTCTACTTCACTTCTTCCTTCCTCCTTCCTTCCTTCCTTCCTCCTTCCTCCCTCCCTTCTCACTCCTTCTTTCTTCACTCTTCATTTCTACTTCACTTCTTCCTTCCTCCTTCCTTCCTTCCTTCTCCACTCCTTCTTTCTTCACTCTTTATTTCTTCTTCACTACTCCCTTCCTTCCTCCTTCCTTCCTTCCCTCCTCCTTCCTCACTCCTTCTTTCTTTACTCTTTATTTCTTCTTTACTACTTTCTTCCTCATTCCTTCCTTCCTTCCTTCCTTCCTTCCTTCCTCATTCTTTCTATTTTCCCTCTTTATTTCTTCTTTACTACATCCTTCCTTCCTTCTTTCCTCATTCCTTCTATTTTCCCTCTTTATTTCTTCTTTACTACATCCTTCCTTCCTTCTTTCCTCATTCCTTCTCTTTTCACTCTTTATTACCTCTTTACTACTTCCTTCCTTCCTTCCTCATTCCTTCTCTTTTCCCTCTTTATTTCTTCTTTACTACTTTCCTCCTCATTCCTTCCTTCCTCATTCCTTCCTTCCTCATTCCTTCTATTTCCCCCTCTTCATTTATTCTTCATTACTCCCTTCTTCCTTCCTTCATTCCTTCCCCACTTTAGCATTTGTTTCTTTGTTTGTTTGGCTTCTCGCTGAACCTCGTGATTTTCCGCTGGAACACTTTCAGCTCGGCAGTATCTGCATTCACCAGGACGAAAAAGAATAACACGATTTGTCTTGATATTCAAATGCATGTCTGAGGAATGCACGTTTATTAAATGATTTATTCTTTTGTTGTCTGCCGCAGTAGCGAGCAGTGGGGGCAGGAGGGAGAGCTGTAAATTCCAGAGCCGGGTCTCGATCTGCCGTCCGCCTGCTTAAAACAAACAGCAAAAAGCTCTGCCTCCATTCCCACCCCCTCTTCCAGTTAATATGAGCACACTGACATTTTCAGTCCATCCATGTTTGATATTTACATGGTCAATTTCAGAGCAAGTTGAGACAACAGATAATACACTATATATAATATATATAAATATGCTGTTTATTTATCACTTTTATTACAGCAGGGTTGCTAACTAACCAGTTCAGATAAATAAATGATAAGATGAACGTAAACTAATAAAAGTAAATGTCTAATTTAATGTCTAAAAGTAAAGGTGTAATAACTGCTGATCTACAGAGTTATTAGAATTTCTTATCATTGCTTTCTTTCATCTTTCCTCCCTCCTTCCATCTTTTGTTCCTTCTTCACTCACTCCTTCCATCCATCTGTCTGTCCACCCTTTCTTCCTTCATTACCCCTTCCTTCTTCTCTCCCTTCCTCCCTCCCTCCCTCCCTCCCTCCCTCAACAACTCCTTCTTTTCTTCTCATTCCTCCCTTTCTTTCCTCTGTCCTGCCGTCCTTCCTCGCTTCCATCTGTCCGTCCTTTCTTCCTCACAATTCCTTCCTTGCTTCATCACACCTTCCTTCCAACTCATTCCATCTTTCCTAATCCTTCCTTCCTTCTTTCCTAATCTTTCCTTTCTTTCCTTCTTTCCTAATCCTTCCTTCTGAATCCGTCCTTTCTTCCTTCTTTCCTAATCCTTCCTTCCTAATCCGTCCTTTCTTCCTTCTTTCCTAATCCGTCCTTCCTAATCCGTCCTTTCTTCCTTCTTTCCTAATCCTTCCTTCCTTCCATGCCAGCCGTCCAGCTGCCCATCCTTTCTTCCTCACACCTTCTTTCCTTCATCACTCCATCCTTCCTACTCTTTCCTACTTCCTTACTTCTTCCTTTCCTCCTCACTCCTTCCTTAATCACGCCTTCTTTCCTTCCTCACTCCTTCCTTCCTTCTTCCTTTCCTCCTCACTCAATCCTTCCTCACTCCTCCACGTATTCCTTCCTTATTCATCATTCCTTCTTTCCTTACTTTCTCCTTCACTCCTTCTTTTCTCCATCCATCCATCCATCCATCCATCTACACTCATCGTCGGAGGTAAATCCAGCTGGAAATGTGGATGTGTTTTATTTTACAGAGTTGATCTTTGGAGAAAAAGTGTTTTAAACAATATTTATGTTTCAGTGCGGTGCACAGGTCTGGGATAAACAGCACTGTGTACGGATAAGTGTAAAAGCCCCAGGTGACGTCCTAGTGAGAACAAAATCCTAAATATCCATAAGCAACACACCGTGTCTTTTCAACACGTGAAAAAAGGCTATAGTTCACCAACACCGTCACCCCCCACCCGTCCCAGCACTATCACCCCATCATCTCTCCCCTCCTGCTTTATTCCTCCACTCGAAATCCAGCCACCGTATCTCTGTATCTTCCTCCAGAGCCATGTCCCTGATGGCTGTGAAATATCGACGCGAAGCAGATTTATTTTAATTAAAAAAGGAGGTATATGTTTACCCAAGGCTGAGGGAGACACTTTGAAACAAGAGTACGATTCAGAGACATGTCTCAGGCGAGCAAAAAAAAAAAAAAAAACCCAAGGTGGAAAGCAGCATAGGATCATGAAGGGAGGGTGATAAGTATCCTTTAATGTTTGGGAGACTGGCCTCAGGAGGGACACCTGCTATAAACAAGACACTGTGTCTAACCGAACATGGCGAGGACGATGGTGTGACTCGTACAAACGCATGCTGAATAAGCATCAAATTTATGGTAAATCGCTGTAAAGTGGGGTATTAACTCTTTAAACTGGCAAGCGCCCGAAGCCAACGTACATTCCTCACTCTCATAACGACATGCCTCTCCTCTTAGTCAGGAATAAAACACTCGCTGTCATGCTGGTATAAAAACAACAACAACAATGATGCAGAGAAAGTGCAAAAAAAAAAAACACAAAACAACCTCCTCTGTCCTACAGATGTTTGAAAACTTCAATTTACAGCTTTCCGTCCGACTGTTACAAAGCTCTGACACTGGAGACTCCTTCCGTAACTGTTACATAAACCTGTCCTTACAGAAAAAAAAATAAATCACCATGACTGCACACATTTTTAATCCGTTTACGTGGAGCGTCCGCCGTACAAGTCCCTGTTTATGAGCTGCTACTATAGCAACGGTAGCGTATGAAAACGGGGACATTAATATAAACCAGTGAACAGTCTTTTTTAACGTTAGCTAGCTTACTAATAATGTTAGCTAGCTTGTCGTTTTTTTCCCCCCTCAGAAAACAGTAACTAGTGATAATGATTTACATTTTTCCCACCCGTAAATAATAATAATTAGCCAAATGTTGGTCAAAGCACTTAGCCAAAACACAGGAAACAAATACTAGCTTCCAAAACACAGGTCTTCTTTGCCAGGTGTAGCAGTTTGACCAGCTTAGCCTGTGCTTTGGCAGCTGGGAGCTGGTCAGACCAAGCTAGATATTGCAGTACTGGTTTTACACAAAAAATTACCAGGCTAATGTTAGCTAGCTTTGTAGGGTTATTTTTTCCACCACAAAATAATAAATAGCCCAGTGTTAGCTTCTTTGTCTAGTGGTTTGTCACAAAATAATAATTAAGCTAATGTTAGCTAGCTTGATAGTTGTTATGACTAGTGTTTTCTCACAAATTAACATCTAGTCTAACATTTTCAAGCTTGCTAGTGACCTTAGTGTTTTCCCCACCACAAAATAATAGCCAGACTTTTGCTAGTTGGCTACTTTGTGACCATGGATAGTGTTGTTTCCCCTTACAAAATCGTAAATAACCCAATGTTAGCTTCTTTGTCTAGTGGTTTGTCACAAAAATAATAACCAGTCTAATGTTAGCTAGCTTGATAGTGGCCAGGAATAGTGTTTTCTCAAAAATGAATAGCTAGCTTAATGTTTCCAAAATAATAGTTATCTAGCTTGCTAGCATCCGAAGTTGGCGTTTCTTTTAGTGTTTTTTTTTTTTTTTTGTTAGTTTTTTAGCTACCATCTGGCCAGAAAATGAAAGGAAAGAGGAAAGAAAAGAAAAATGGTCTTCTCAAAACATTCAAAACATTTCCCTGAAATTAGTTTTCATGCGATTGAATCGAATCACGCCGGCAAAAGGGCAAACACACACATCAATTGAACCTCAGTGAAGCAAAACACACACCCACACGTTCAATTACTCCTGCTTTTGCCACCTCACCACCGCCACCCCCCCCCCCCCCATTTACCCTCCGTCCCCGCCAAACTGCACCCCTTGTTCTTTAGTCCCGCTTAAACAAATCACACCCCGATGACTGTCAGCTCATTTCAGCAATTATGTGCGCATAACCACATCAAACCCAATCATCTCTCAGACTCTCATCTTTCAGGGTTTGTCTGCTGACCATCTGCTCGGGGAGCCGGGGTTCAGCCGGCAGAACCTCAGCACTATAATGTTCAAATGGTTCTGCCCTGATGGACTTGACTCGTGGTTGTCTTTCTGACGTTGACAGACAGCCACTCAAGAAACAAAACCTTAAACGCTTTTGTTTGTGCTAGCGACATCTGGCATTTATGTTCAATTTTACTTAATGTGCTCATTAATGCAGTTCCTCAAAGGACCGTCAGAGACTTTAGCTTTCTTACGAGGTTCTACCTGGAACATTTTCTGAAAAAGAAATCAATATTAGGTTCTTTCTTTCTTCATTTTTTTTTCTTCTTTTTTTAGCTTGCATGTTTATGAAGGTGTATTCAGAGCCAGTATGCAGGTTCCTACAGTACAGAACTTTTCCTAAAAACCTTAATACCTTTTAAAGACTTTAGAACCTAATCTCATGAGATATCCAATGATAATCCCAGCAGTAAAACTACACTCTAATAAAAGGGTTCTACCTTTCTAAACATATTCTACCTGGCCTTTTAGGTGTTGTTTCGGAGTTTTTGGAAGTTCTGGTAGTTCCTCCAAAGGGAAAGATCCAAGAACCCTTTTCGAGTTCTGGATTTGACATTTATTTCTATAAGTGTACAAATCGGTTCCTTAAGGGTTCTGTCATGGTCATGCCAAAATTGGCACTGAACGGCATTACCCATCAGCCCCAGCATGTCACATGACCCCATCTCATGTCCTAATCACACTCACCTGTGCTTCTTCTCACCCTCATTCGGACCTCTGTTTATGTTGTAGTGTTTGAGCACCTCATTGTCAAGCTACTGTTGTCATCTTTGTACATTTGTGTAGTCGTGTTCCACAGCCATGCTCCTAGTCTGCCGTTTTGCTCTTGTTCCAGTGTTTATGTTCCTCGTTCATGTTTCACTGCTATAGTTGTTTGCTTTTTCACTAATAAATCTGCACTTGCATCCACCGCCTCTTCAATTACACGATAAGTTCTACCTTACTAAAATGGTCCTACCTGTCCTTTTTTTTTTTAAAAGAAAACCTTGCGTTTAGAGTTTTAGAACTTCTAGCGGTTCTTCCAAAGGGACAGATCAAAGAACCCTTTAGATGTCTTGATTTTACTTTATATATATATATATATATATATATATATATATATATATATATATATATATAAGTGTACACGCTTAGAATAGATGATCCTCAGGGGTTCTTTGGATGGTTAATAAATGGTTATAGCTTTCTGAAGGGGCCTAGAAGCTTAGAAACCCTCTGTTTTGGAACTGTACATACCACCTTTAAATGTTCACTACAGACTACACTTCTAAATGTAAGCTTTTTTCCTGAAGAGTGCTCTATGTTCTAAAAAATGTTCTTCATGGTTACTTTGGATGGCTAGAAGTTTGATCTAATTACAGCATTCTTTCTGAAATCTAAACCTTTTGTTACAGGATTCTGCCGAGAACCTTTAAGGGGTTCCCTTAAAGAGACGAATCCTTAACAATGCTAGATGGAACTCTTTTCTGAGTATGTTAAAGATCTTTGCCTATTCGAGAGCAGTAAACATTGAATGTTCTGTTGCTCCATTCTGAAAGGTTAACCCTCTGTTGTATGGTTTTAGAACTTTTAGGGGTTGTCAAGAGGTTTCTAGATGAAACTTTTTTTGTCATAAAAGGCTTTAGCTTTCCTAAGAAGTTCTACCTGTAACATTTTCTGGAAAATAAATAAATAAATAAAAAATTCTCTGTTAGCGACCTTCTTTGTTTTTTTGTTTGTTTGTTTGTTTTTTGCTTACTTTTTTATCCCAATCTAGCATCTGGATGAGAGTAAAATAATAGTACATAGGGTCCTACATAGAACTTCTCTAAAAGGACAAGCTAAAGAATCTTTAAGGGTCCTAGGTGGAACATTTTTTGTAAGAATATACATCCTGACTTTTGAAGTATCAACCTGATCTCACGAGATTTCTGTACGAATACAAAAAAGATGCGAATGCTAACCCCACCTCTAGCCTACACTCATAAAATGTTCCCTCAAGGGTTCTGCCTTACTAAAGACCCTTCTGAAAGGGAACCATCAGTACGGTTTAGAACTTTCAAAGGTTCTCCCATAGAGAGAAACTGAAGAACTGTTCAGGAGTCTACACTTTAACAGAGTGCACACTCTTTGAAAAAAGGGTTCCTCTAGGGTTCTTTGGGTGGTTAATGGTTAGAGCTTTCTGAAGGGACTTTTTGGGAAAGGAAATTGTCGGGTTCCAGAACTTGTGTTCCTCAAGTGGAAACCTAAATCAAAAAACCCTTTGGGATTCTAAATTTATTTATTTTTTTTTCTATGAATGTGTACTCTTAGAAAAGAGTTCCTCTAAAAGTTTTAGACTTCAACAGTGGGTTATTTTAGGAGAAAAAGTTCCTAAAATGTTCTTTGGATGGGTAACTTATTATTTTTTTATTATTATAAAGCAGTCATTATATAGCAGTCTGATATAGGGTTCCGCATAGTACTTTTACCTCGGACGGACAAACCAAATAACACAACAGTTATATACAGCATTAGCCTTATTTTCCTAAAAGTACAAGGTTTTAGAAAAAGTATTCTTCGGTGGTTCTTTGGATGGTTATCAGTTTTATCTTCTACCTGGAACTGTTTCTGAGAAGGAATCTCTCCGGTTCTACATAGAACCTTTAAGGATTACCCCCAGATGGTCAAACCAAAGGCTCTTAATGGTTCTAGATTTACCTTTTGAGAAAACAACGCTAACTGAACTGTACTTTGTTGATTCAAGCCTTAGAAACTTGAACTGAAAGAAGAAAAAAGATTTCTCAGAGCCTGAAACTTTCCTGGTGATGTTTACGCACTCGTTTGATTTCTATCATCGGTCCTTAAAGCACCGCTTACGAATTCTCAACACGTCATGTGTTATGACACCACAAGCTCCAGTTGCTAACGCGTCACTATCATTAGCGGCCCGTGAGCTTCAGAGAGGAAAGACGGAGCGGTACATTAGCAGAACCTGCAGTATTTTTTTCCCTCCGTGTGTACTGAGTGACACTCTGGCCTTTGATTAGCGTGTGCTGTTATTACGGCTGATAATGACGGAGCCGACTCTAGTGTTTACGCATGCAAATCAGCCTCTCCGCTGCTAATGCAGTAGTTTGTAATTAGCAGGGAGGCGGCTGCCAATCAAAAAAACACCTCCAGTTTGGAGCTGCTGAAATGAAAGCAGCTTTGGTCTGAAACGTTGGACAATTCAGACAATTTAGGACAACTTGTCATGAAATTTACGTTTAAGGACTGAACGCAACAACAACAACAACAACAACAAAAAACCCAACAACAATCCTCTTGGTTTCTGAGTGAAAAAATATCAAATGTACCTCTACATTATAACATACTCATAAATTCAGACTCCTGTGTTCATCACTGATGCTAGATTTTCAATAGGGTCTAAATATTACAGCCATTAAGTCAAGCTCAAAAGTTTGCACGCCTATTGACATGCTTTAGTTCATTTATTTACATGTGCCATTTAGATGTTTAACGACATCAAACAGCCAATGAATGGTGAATAAATTAGGAAGGTTTAAATTGGTTTGAAGTGAATTCCTTAATTAAAGTTATGTAATAATCAGCTATAAGACAGAAGAAACGCCATATGGACTTTTCATAGCGATGGAGGAAAAAATCTGAATGTTTAGAGAAGGAAAAGTGCATCATTATTTCCTATCAAATGTTATTTATTAATGAATTCTTACATTTTCAATGTTTTTCAAACGGGCAAAAGTAGACGTAGATCTCTGAAGGTTCATTCGTCTTTAGATATCAACGCTCGTCTACATTCATCGTCTCCGTGCCTTATGAAAAATAACCACCGTGTCACCTCAGAAGCTCTGTAGATGTACCTCTGTTTTTTTTCCCCCTTTTAATTCCATCATACCAATCACTAGATTACACCCCTCCATCACCCTCTCTGAACCTCCCACACACCCTAAAACGGACTTCAATATCCAATCGCGTATTCCTCTTCATTCTCTTTACCATACAAAGCATTCTTCATCCCGCAAAACCCCCGTTATCGACAGATCAACAATGGCACGCCGAGATGGAAATAAAGACGATATGAATGTGGGCTAAATTGGGGGTTTAATTTGTCTCGGTGAGCGAGTGTGGAGATATGTAATCGTATGGTGGGTCAGCGAGGTTCTGTGCGCTCCATTAGTCATGGTCATGTAGTGGAGCCAAACAGGAAGCGGTTTGTTGGACATCCTTCACACGCTCACGTCCCCCTCTGTAGCTCGGGGGCGCCCACGTTATGGTGATTAGTCTGCTGGTGGGGTGCGGGGTGATTAATGGGGTGTCAGAGGTAGGAGCAACACCCCCTTCAGCAGCTCCAGCATCAGTAATGACACCTGGGGATGGCGGACCGGGGCTACCTGCGGATCTGGATCTTTATTCCAGGCATGATCTTCTCCCAGGACACCTCCGTGAACAGTCCTGTCAGCTTAGCGCGGATCAGGATTTTATTAATGGCTCTAGACTGTCACCAATCGGGTATTAAGCAACGTTTTATAACACAAACACACACACACATAGTCCACAAATATGCCCAGGTAGTCATGCGAGGAAAAAATACAACAGCACTGTTGGATTCTCGGTTCTGATTAGTTAGTTAATTCACTTTCAAGAACGGCAGTTCTGACAGATCTCAGGTTTACATTAATGTGCTCGTTCTAATACATTCGAATCTCAAGTAGGAATGCACACATGCTACTTTTCTCAGATCGAGTACGAGTATGAGGACGTGTTTTTTTTTTTTTTTTGCTACATGTCAATAACGACACTGATACTAATGCAGAAATGACTAATGTACTTTTTATAAGTCGAGCAGGGACATCACTGAACATTTCAGTTTCCCCCATGAAAAGAAAACACACGTATTCTTGCATTTAGACTACCATACTCATTCTTTATTGTGTGAGAGAGTTGATATTAAATGAAGTGTCGTCTTCTTTTGGCATCGGAATCAGTATCACATGGTAGCAGAAAGACGCACAATACCAGTATCACTATCGATGCATCCCTAGTTGCTATAGTAACAACTTACACAGGGACTTGCATGGCTGATCCTTTAGATTAACAAATTGTAAAAATAAATAAATAAATAAATAAATCAAACAAACAAAAAAAAAACTTTTGTTATCAAACAAAAGCGTATTTATGAATGTTGATATGGTTATGTTTTATGTAAGGAGTCTCCAGTTTTAGCACTTTGTAAGAGGCTTCAAGGAGGAAGGGTTTACACTTTGTGGTCTCTCGGTAAACATGACAGGTTACAGTATGAGAACACGGAAGAATTTGGACAGTCAGGTACAAAGTAGTGACAGGAAGGTGAGGTGGCTAGCACACCATTTTTTGAATTGTTAAATGCAGTCAAATGCATTTGCGTTTAAGATTCCATGCTGAAATATTATAGTATATCATATTATATTATATTATATTAGGATAAGCAGTATAGAAAATGGGTGGATGGATATATATATATATATATATATATATATATATATATATATATATATATATATATATATATATATATATATATATATATTGTTTCAGCTTGAAAAATTATACAAAAGCTGCATCTGAAGATACATTATTTAATCAAACCATCTGCTGTCAGAAGGCTTGGTAAAGGAAGGCTCTGACGGTTTCCCAATTCGTGGAACAACGCTGCACACCAAACGTTGATAGATCATGTTTTATATCTTGTGATGAACCAGCGCAGGACCATCAGCGGTCCAATAAGTGTGAACTGGGTTGAACAATGTCAGACTGGAGCAAGTAAACAAAGTGCTTCGCAGATTCATCATGTACTGGCCTTGTTGTAAAAAACACTACTAAAATGCACTGTAGGACTGATTAATTTCTATCAGGGAGTGGTGCAGGATATCATAGAGATATAGAACAAAAAGAACCTCCCAACATATTACAAATTTTCTGCTCAATGTTATTCTAATACACTTCAAATGCTTCTGTGTTGAAACCAAAGCGTGTTGTAAATCAATTCTGACATATGATATGCGCTTCAAAACATGTTTTCAACCTCTCCTACTGTTTCCCATTAGAGTCGATAGCACTGCCACCCAAAATGCCTCAGGGCTTCTTGGTTACCATGCAATCTCCATGGCAACGCAATAACAACCAGTGAGCCCAGGCACAGAGGCCAGGTTGTAAGGTTTGGAGGTAATGGAGAGGTTCTGTGGATTTCCCCAATTACTGTTTATGGGAGGGAAATCCCAAGCCAAGCCCAGGCTAGGAGCTAATGAGAAGCTTGCTCACATAGCAGCCATGAATAAGCACAGGAACACAGGCAGGAACCGCCCCGGGCAGCGATAAGAAACATTACCAACATGTTCCTCATGGAACTGTATTAATATCACTGCATATAGCCCTGCTTATGATAAATTGAGCACGGAAAGGAGTAATAGCTACTGCTGATTGCAGTAAAGCATTCACCTCGCTTCATTATTGATGAATGTACATCTTTAAACTTATTTAAGTAAACAAGGCATTGTATAGTAGACACTAAATTATAGATTATGCTTGTTTATATCACAGTGCTGGGGAATTCTCGATTCTGATTCATCAGAAGGTTTTGGGTAACAGTAGTGCGCTTCATCTCTCCACCTGATTGTTGATCATTTTCCTATAACAGCACGACATGGAGCATTTTATTCCTCACTTATCATGTAAAGGGATTAAGACCTCACATTTCCAGCATGTGACCACAGTGGAGGGGATCATAGTAAATGCATTTCCACTGACGTTCCTGGATCTGTGAGGAACTAGAAAGATAAACACATGTTTTTAAAATGCCATTGAAGAGCAATCAGTGGCATTCAGTATGGCAAGTTCCACATTTCTAGTCCTGGTTTGGAGCAGGGATTAACAAGGTTCCTGTAAACCCAAAAGAAGAAGAAAAAAAGCCTACCCAAGGGTTGCTTGGATGGTTATGCGGTCTAGCTTTCTAGAGGGCTCCGACTTTATACAAATCCCCTTTTGTAGAAATCTACATCGGGCTTTAAATAAGTAGTGTCCAATCTTATCTGCGAAAGGCCAGTGCAAAGGATGTTTTATTTTCCCCAAACAAAACCAAAGTTTAGTTGAAATGAAAGCCTGCAGCCACACTGGACGTTTGGGGCTGGAATACTCCTGATTTAAGGCTTAAGGACAATGAAATAAAAGCAGGCCTCCTGATTTCCTTGGGTACTTGTTTAGGTTTTAAAGTGGAAACACACCCAGAAGCTCTTCTCCACTCATCTCCAGTGTAGAAAGAGGTGGAGAAACTGAAAGGAAAGTGGCTGAAGGGGCCAGAATAGACTTAAAGCTGAGACTGAGATTCTTCTTCCCATTACTCGAGCATTGGAGAGTGTCATCTACCTAATCCCTCTCTTCTTCTCCAGTTACCACCCCAATCCAACAACATTTTTAATCTTGAAGCTATTCTTTAGTCATCTCTTGCTCACTATCAGCAGAGAAGCTCAGCTAGGGACTAAGGATGATGTTATAATTAATTTATTAGTGAGACGTTTGATGTCCTTTACTGGAAGTTCAGTACTCTTCAAACTAACCATGAAGGTATCAGCCCTGGTTTGTGTGTTCCTGCAAAAGCACCCAGTATGTTCCTGACATGGTTCCTAAAGCAGAAACCCACCTAGTGGTTCTGCTCCACTTATTTGTCTTCATAAGACAAGAAAGACGTGGAGAAAACTATTTGAAAAAATGTCTGAATGGTTGAGCTTGAACTCAAAACCCTGACTGAGAGTGGAATCGGATACACCTGAAATCTGTCTAATCTCTCTTTTTCTCATTACCCCGCCCCCCAACTCACAAACACATTACTACTCTTCATCTTCGTCCGAAGTTCTTTTCCAGTAGTTTTCTCTTGATGAGGATGAATCCCTCCCTACATCCCAGTGGGTGAGCTCAGTGATTGTCTGGAGGATTGTGATGATTTTTCCTGGAAACTCAGCACTCTTTAGGATGAAGACCAGCTGATAATTTTGTACACATTAGAACAGCACATAATGATCGCCAAGCTAAGCCTGAAGGTAAACACTCCTGCACTGAAGGGAAAAAAGTATGGCCAAGCTATCTAACCATCTTTACTGTGGCTCAGGAGGGGAGTTCACTGTTTGGATGGTATCCCATTTTTAGCCACTTCCCATCCAAAAATAACAGTCCTCCCCATGCTATTAAAGCATCCCATGGAGGCAATAGGAGTGGAAGCCACTACGGAGGCAAGCTGTTTCCCACCTGTGATTCTTGGGGGTGGGGGTTGGTGGGGGGCAGTGGTGTCAGAGAGAATGTACAGAAAGAGTGGGTTTATTACCGGTGCTCGCTATAATGACAGAGGGAAAAGGGGCTAAGCCTGCTGGGTAATTGTCCTATAATTCACAGCTGAGTGCATGGGGAATTCCCACAGGTGAGCTCCAGCGTCTGGATGGAAGAGTCAGGTATGCCAAGCCGCAGTGGGAATCTAACCCGTGCTGGAAAACCAAAAAGTGAAACGACACACACAACTTTTTTTTTTTCTTCCCCCATTTCACATTCCAGACATAAACAAGTAAAAATAGATGTGAATTTGATTGACATATTCTTTCCATCAGAAAGCGGTGGTATAAGCTGTCTGATCTTCATGCCAGGATTACAACGCCTCTGGGTCTCAATTCATACAAGTAAAAAAAAAAAACAACAAAAAAAAAACAACCTTCCTCCATTGCTCTCTTTCCCTAATGAGATTCCTGCCTCTGTGATGAAAGAGTGCTCTCCTCCAGCAGACGGAGGAAGCGAGTTGTGGCTCGTTACGGGAGCAGATCTTCAGCTCTTCACTCAGGAGAAAACATCTTCATCGGCTGAGCGTAAACAGCTCTGCACCTGCCATCCCCATACAGCCCGGCCTGGTCCCAATAACACAACACGCGATTAATCAAACCCGTACAACACACCACACAGACTCATCCCAGTGAGGAGTGATGGTGTTTTATAATAAGAAAGAAAATCTATACTGAGAGAAGGCTGAGAATGTTGAATACTGAGCTGCACCAAATGAGCTGCAGCAGAAAAAAATACTATATATGTAAATTTTTTTTTTTTAGCTTTGGAAAAATTTAAGAGACCACTGCAAAATGATCAGTTTATCTGGTTTTACTATTTATAGGTATGTGTTTGGGTAAATTTGAAATTTTATTTTATTCTATAAACTACTCACAACATTTCTTCCAAATTCCAAATTAAAATATCGTCATTTAGAGCATTTATTGGCGGAAAATGATAACAACAACAACAACAACAACAAAAAGATGCGGTGTTTTCAGAACTTGAATGATGCAAAGAAAAGTTCCGATTCATTTTAAGCAACACAATACTAATGTTTTAACTTAGGAAGAGTCCAGAAATCAATATTTCATGGAATAACCCTGATTTTCAATCCCAGCTTTCATGGATCTTGGCATGCTCTACACCAGTCTTTCATATTGATGTTGGGAGACTTTAAGTCACTCCTGGTGCAAAAATTCAATCAGCTCGGCTATGTTTGATGGCTTGTGACCATCCATCTTCCTCTTGATCACATTCCAGAGGTTTTCAATGGGGTTCAGATCTGGAGATTGGGCTGGCCATGACAGGGTCTTGATCTGGTGGTCCTCCATCCACACCTTGCTTGACCTGGCTGTGGAGAATGGCACATTGTCCTGCTGGAAAGTTGGGGAACATTATCAGAGCAGAAGGAAGTAAGTGTTTTTCCAGGACAACCTTGTACGTGGTTTGATTCATGCGTAGACAAATCTGCCTGATTCCAGCCTTGCTGAAGCAGCCCCAGATCATCATCGATCCTCCACCAAATGTCACAGTTGGTGTGAGACACTGTGGCTTGTAGGCATCTCCAGGTCTCCGTCTAACCATTAGATGACCAGGTATTGGACAAAGCTGAAAATTGGACTCATCAGAGAAGATGATCTTACTCCAGTCCTCTACGTTCCAATCCTTGTGATCTTTTGCAAACTTCAGCCATGGCTCTTCTTTGCTGATCATTGATGAAGCACATTATTTCTAGCTTTGCACGACTTCATCCTGCCTCCTAGGAGCCCGTTTCTAACCGTTCTCACCATGCACTTCACCCCAGGTGCCGTTTGCCATTCTTTTTGTAGGTCACTTGATGTCATCCTACGGTTGATGAGTGACATTTGAATGAGTTGGCGGTCATCCCGGTCAGTGGAGAGTCGTTTTCACCCTCTGTAGCTTTGTTGTCCCCAATGTCTGCTGCTTGACGTTGTTCTTATGAACCACCATCTTTGAAATTTTAAGGACGGAAGCAACCCGACACTCACTGTATCCCTCTGCCAGTAAAGCCAGAATTGCCAGAACCCTTCTTTTCCTCACTCAAAACTTTCCTTTTCAACTCTTTTGGCATGATCAATAATTATTTTTTTAATTCCAATTACTTTTGAGGTACTACTAGCACTGTCTTTGCCATCCATCTGGTCCAATTACAAGAGGATAGACCACAGTCAGTTGATCAGCTAATCAGTTGGAATTCAACAGACACTGGAATGGAATGGCTGCCCTACATGTAGAGATGTTGATTTAAGAAAAAATTGCAGTGATCTCTTAATTTTTTTTTCCAGAGTTGTTGAATATATATATTTAAACACAGTCACAAGCCAAGATCAATCATGTCAGATCTTTTCCCACCTTTAATGTGAAATTGCAGCCTGTAAATTAAATCGAAAAACAATAAGAATCATTTTAGGGGGAACAAAATGAATAATATAAATGTGCAATAGTAAGTGTGCACACCCCTAAGCTAATGCTTAGTTTAAATTTTATCACAGCATTCACTCTTTTTTGGGTAAGAGTCTATCAGCATGCCACATCTTGACTCAGCAATATTTTCCCACGCTTTCTTGCAAAAACATTCCACATCCATCAAACTGTAAGGGCATCTCATGTGCACAGCCCGCTTCAGGTCACCCCACAGAATTTTTTGGTTGGATTCAGGTCTGGGCTCTGGCTCGGTCATTCAAAAACACTGATCTTCTTTTGGTTAAGCCATTCCTTTGATGATTTGCGACTATGCTTTGGGTCATTGTCATGCTGAAATTTCTTTTCATCTTCAGCTTACTAGTAAACTAGTAGACCTATTCATGATAGCATCCACCTTGATAAAATCCATAGTTCTGGCTGAAGAAATGCAGCCCTAAAGCATGATGCTTCCACCACCATGCTTCACCGTGGGGATGGCCGTCTCTTGGTGGTGCTTTTTTGCACCAAACAAACCTTTTGGAATTTTGAAATTAATATACCTGTTGGAATTGGTCTGAACAGACCATTACACATTTTTCCACATGGTTTGGGTTGATTTAGTAGGGTGTGGCTGTTTTTTGTGAAAAATGGCTTCTGTCTAGCCGCCCTACCCCATAGCCCAAACGTGTGACGCATATGAGAGATTGTTGTCACATGCAGAGAGTAATCCGTACTTGTCAGATATTCCTGCAGCTCCTTTAATGCTGCCGCAGGTCTCTTGGCAGCCTCTGTGGTAATTTTCTGTCTTGTCCTATTATACATTTTGAAGGGACATCCTGCTCCTGCTCCCTTTTCTCTATTTGTTGATGATGACCTTCACGGTGTTCCATGGTACAACTAATTATTAGGAAATTTTTCTGTACCCCTCTCCTGATTGCTAGATTTTGACAGCAAGACAGGCTTTGTAAGCTCTTTGCAGACCATAACTTCAGCAGTCAGATGAAACCAGGAGGAATCCATAAAATCCCACAGAAACAGCTGGTCTTTATTGGTAGTTAATCGGAATAATTTCATTGATGAAAGCTGTATGATAATTAATTTTGAACATGAGATTGAATGTGATTGGTTCATTCTGAACATAGCCAAATCCACAGTTATATATATATATATATATATATATATATATATATATATATATATATATATATATATATATATATATATATATATATATATATATAAAGTGTGCACACTTACACAAACAGGTTATTGTAAAATAGATGATATTATGAATATTTATTATTAATTAATCTGGAACAATCCTTGTTTTAAAACATAAGAATTGACATTTAAAACATAGTTTTACCCTAATTTTATTTTATAATAAGCAATAATCATAGGTTGTGGCAATTTATTGTATTAATGTTTAATAATAATAATAATAATAATAATAATAATAATAATAATAATAATAATAATAATTTAGCTGTTAATTTAGTTAACTTTAGTTAACTATTAATTTATCTTAGTTTTATTCAATTTAGTACTAACTTAAAAGTTAAATTAGTAAAAAAAAAAAGATAAATAAAAATGTACAAAGACAAACCTCACCCATAACACTAACCTTTGTGTCTTTCGATACATTTTTAATTTTTTTTTTACATTTTTTATCTTAAGTGGTTTAAGTAGTTTCCAACACACTATCATATTTTATACAACATTGAATATACAAAAAAAACCCTAAATATTTCCTCAAAAAAAAGTTTGAATTTTTACTCAGAATGACAGAAAAATGTAGTTAATTAGAAATAATCCTAAGTAAAGCCCTTAATCAGAGCTTTGGATTTTAATTGCTGATTTGTTCAATGTTCAACACAAACCACAGATTTAAAGTATGATTTCAATCAACAAATCCTTGATTAGCTTCAAATTCTGATTAATTTAATCCTTGTCATTTGCTGCAGCCCACCCTAAGAGTTGACCAAAGTCAGACAGACGGGGGAAAAAAGACGGAGAGCAAAATACATCAAAAAGCTGAATAAATGAAGTGAGAGATTAGGTCGAGAGACTGGAATTTAGAATTTTTTTTAGACCATCTTATCAGGTTGGACTGCGTGTGCTATCCCAGCGCCTCAGGCACAGTTACATCCATCATTAAATGCCTTTTAAGCATGTAAGTCTGCTTTAAATAACCCTCTCTCAGTAATTACACGCCAGTTTCCTGTCCTCCCTACTGGAGGCCAAACAGAGGAACCAGAACAACCCAAACAAACACTCAGACTGTCTGTGTGCTCAGATAGAGCAGCATAAGAGAGAGAGAGAGAGAGAGAGAGAGAGAGAGAGAGAGAGAGACGATGAATGAGGGAAGAGTGCAAAAACTAGAGCATGGAGTGGGGAGAGAAAATAAAAAAGATAAGTGGAATGAAAGAAACAGGGCAAGAGAGAGAGAGAGACTACAGCTCTATTAGTAACACAAACTGAACAAAATTCACGAGTCATTTATTTCACACGATTCATTTTTATTCATGTTTTAATACCACATGAAGTGACTGACCTGTTATTTTCAAAAAGTTTTTTCCCCACATTTTTCATTTATTTTTACATGCTAATAAAATTTGTTTTTGCTTATCTTTCACAAGTTCCAATTATTTTCATGTGATTGATATATATATATATATATATATATATATATATATATATATATATATATATATATATATAGTGCTTGCTTTGATAGTTTTCACCTGATTTGTTATTTATTTATTTATTTATCTATCTATCTATTTATTTATTTACACACTTTTCGCACTTTTTTTTTACACACTTTTCATTTATTGTGAACTGTGATTTTTGCACATTTCATTATTATTATTATTATTATTATTATTATTATTATTTTACATGTTCACATGTAGCGCATGAGGTTTTATTTTTCATGTCTTATTTTTCCCATTTATTTTCCCGTGATAGTTTTTTAATAATATGATTCATTCTATCATATCATAGTATCCATGTGCAGTGTGTGTTTTCATTTTTTTATCCTGTGATTTTATTTTATTTTTTTATCTGTAACACATGCTTTTTTTTTTGCATATTATTAAAATTCTGTTCTGTAGGTCTTTCACGTGTATCACGTGAAATCACACGTGAGATGGATGTGATTTTTCTGTAAGAGTGAGGCAATCACAGTGAAACGTCCTTCTTAACTGAGTTCCTGGTGGAAGTGGTGTATAATTGTTGACTTAGCCAGGTGAATGCAGGAATGATGATGATGATGATGATGATGATGATGAGAGTCTGACTCCATCTTACTATCTCTTTTATCCATTTATCAACACCACACTGCACTAAATAACATTCGATCTCTTCTCTTCTCTCATATCCACCACTCTATAAATCAGTTCTCCATCTCCCACTGAATGATATCTATCAGCCGTATTTGTGTTTGCTTTGTCTCTGTCGAAAAAAAAAAAGACAAAAAAAATCTCACTTCCACTTTCTATCATTCAACACTTTGGTGTGTTGCTTCCACATCTGTTAGAATATTAAAATAATCGGTCACAGTATTGCGCACTGGAGATCGCTCAACTGCATTCCTGAACTTTCCTTCACCATTTTTCCATCGCAATATTTCACCCAGTTCATTCTTGCTAGCTCGTGTGTGCTAAAAAGTATGAAAGTGCACTTATGTGTCAAACCCACCAGCCAGAATGTTCTCAACATCTCAATCCAGTAATGTTTCTACAACACTGACAGGAAAAATGCCTGTTTTTTTTCCCCCCACCAACCAGATGGTTTTTCCAAGGACAGTAAAAAAGAAAAAACTTCTCCTCCTGAGTAAAAGACAAGAATAAAGAGAAAATCATTGCGGTTTAACCTGACTGAACCTCAAAATCGCTCACCATTCATGACCAAAGCTCTGCTACCTTCAAATCCTACCTCAGACTAGCATTCCGTACATTCCGTGTGTCCAAAACATGTAATAACTGAAATCTAATTAAATCCTTGCTTCATCTCTTTTTTGAGATTTTACCCAATTCACTCCCAGTTTGGTCACCTGCCAATTCCCACCCATGATAGCTAGTAACCAGGGAGCGTCAAGGCTAACAAGTGTTTCCTATTAGACATGTGAAGCTACCAGATCTTTTCCAATGTCACAGGGCAGCTAAACACAGAGGAAAGAGCTATCCACACTCTTAATGGATGATCACATTCGACGTTCAGCATGCGAAATTTCCACAGACTTCCATTCATACGCATCCGAATGCCGGAGCCCGGAAACGCAAGTATCATGCGAAGAAGTTGCGCATTTCGCCAAAGTTTTATACAACACAGCTTTAAAAGAATATAAAATCAACATGAAAAGAGAAGTTTCCTGGATTGCGGTGTCACGGCATACAGGAACGGATGGTATATTTTAACATTGACGTGTGATGTCATATCCGGTCGCTGCCCATATTCGCAGCGAAGAAATTTCGCATGCTAAGAGTCTAGTGTGACCTCTGCTTTATGCATACATATGAGTTCAAAGACACCCACAATTGACTAATGTCACTGTGATTGACACGAGAGAGAGTGTAATGCCATCCCTACCAACCAGCCAGTTTTCCGCCCTTGGCTGCAAATAGCTGAGGTATTGGTGGGATTCGAGTTCGCTATCTCCTGACGATACGGATAGGGATAGGGCCAACTCATGCAACATTCTTCCCAAAATACTCTGCCTTCTTAATAATCAGGTCTGAAGAAAACCTTTGCTTGCTTTTAGCTCTTCAGATTGTAGTCTTGTTTCAGGAAGCAGCCATTTCACATTTAACGTTTTTCCATTTAAAACTATACGGGGGTGTAAACTTTTGCATCAGCTGTTCTCTGCTCTCCTGCTCTTAAACCCTACTAGACTGGAATAATTTGTTCAAACTCTATGCACTCGTGTGCTGCTTGAATGAAGAGCAGAGCGGCATATTTTAATAACAGATGAAGCTCATGTCTGAGGATAACGAGAGCCCGGTTGACATTGACGCTGAAAGTGAGCGGGACGTTCTCTCTGCTCGTGAGAACCAAGGTCACAACAAAAGCTCTCAACATGTTTACAAAAATATGCACTCGATTTGCAATGAGGATAATGGTGCTATTTAATAGCACTGTGGGTAACATTTGAGGTGTCACCGAACAGCAACGTTCTTGCAATATAGAGTAGGTTAGGTGGCTATTTGTGAAGATGGCATGAAAGCACATTCAGAGGAAACAAGTTCCTCTTAAGCCATAAATATTGCTCTGGTTTGATGGTTTCAGATGTACAGACTGGTTCTAACTGGCCAGATACTGGATAGTTACCCTGGTTCTATCTAGTCATCCTAGTTCTAGCTGGTCAGGTTCAACAGAATAAATGACTGGGTCATGCTGGGTCTAAATGGTCATACTGGTTCTAGCCAGTCAGGCTAATTTCAACATCCTAGATGTTCAAGGCTGGTTTTTGATGGTCAGTCTGATGCTAGTTTTTCAGGTTTACTAGACGAGTCGGGAACGCTGATTCTGTCTGATGAGGCTCGACAGCCTAGATAGTCAGGTTGGTTATAGATGCTCAGGCTGGTCCTATATGGTCAATTCCAATAGCCTAGGTGATCAGGCTGGTTCTAAATGGTCAGGCTTGTTCATGTTTTTGGTTCGAGATTATCCCTGTTTGATGTTGCCTGCCTGTGTTTTGACACCAGCTAGCCTAGTTGGGAAGGCTGATTCTGTGAAGTCGCAATAGCCTAAATGGTCAGGTCGGTTATAGATGTTTAGGTTGGTTCTGTATGGTCAGACTGGTCCTATATGGTCAGTTTTAACAGCCTAGTTGGTCAGACTGGTTCTAAATGGTTATACTGGTTCTAGCGATTCAGTCTATCTAGTCATTTTAATACCCCAGATGTTTAAGGCTGGTTCTAACTAGACGAGCTGATTCTAGCTAGTAGGTTCAACACCCTAGATGTTTAAGGCTGGGTCTAAATGGTCATGCAGGTTCTAGCTAGTCAGCTCAACACACTAGATGTTCAAGGGTTGATCTTGATGGTCAGTCTGATGCTAGTTTTTCAGGTTTACTAGACGAGTCGGGAACGCTGATTCTGTCTGATGAGGCTCGACAGCCTAGATAGTCAGGTTGGTTATAGATGCTCAGGCTGGTTCTATATGGTCAGTTCCAATAGCCTAGGTGATCAGGCTGGTTCTAAATGGTCAGGCTTGTTCATGTTTTTGGTTCGAGATTATCCCTGTTTGATGTTGCCTGCCTGTGTTTTGACACCAGCAATAGACAATGATTATTGGATTTCCCATAATAAACCACATACTGAGTTTTTTTTTGCACTGACCGCGTGGCTGCAGGTTTGCGTTCCAACCAAGCAGGAGCCACAGCAGAAATAATAATATGTTATAAAAAGATCCTCTGACTGTTTGCCTGTCATTGGTTTTGGTATTGCTTTGTCCTTCTGGTTTGTTTGCATTGGTTTCTTTTAATAAAGCCATGCTGCATCCCTCTGTCTGCCTGTCGTAAGGGTTTGGCACGCTTAGTGAGACAGACAGAGTGAGTTTAATGAGTGTTAAATCTGAGTGAGATGAGAGAGTGTTTTGCTCATTTACACTCTGTTGTTCTTCAGCGTGCTCTCGTCATGCGCTCCGGGTTTGGATGAAGCCCAAGATAGTGAACGATTACGGCCCAATTTTTCATCCACTTTCTCTAATCCTTCTCTTTACTGGGGCCAGGGATGGGCGCTAATCACAATCTGTGATACTCAGCTCAAGTATGTTGGAGTGTCTGGTATTCGTCCTTCACAAAATTATTTTCGAACAGAAACACACTCACACACAAACACACACCCTTATATAGATAGCGAAGGCTATAAACACAAAACTCAGTAATTAACTGGAGGTCATGAAAAGCGTCAGAGGACACATTTCAGTTTTATGACCAAGGAGTAGATGAACCCTAGTTATGTCCAAGTGAATGGCCTCGTAGTGACCATAACGGAAAACTCACAAACATTTCACGTGAGTAAAATGCGATGACATGAAAAATTGCTCCATACGACCTGAAATTGCCCAAGTCAACACGACATGACCTCGTGTGGACAATATGGGATTACACGTGACACGTGAAAATACATTAATTAATTACACGTGAAAATACATTAATCAAACAAAAAAAAGACAAAACAAAAGTTTCCTAAAAGCTAAAAAAACCCCCCAAGAAAATCACATAAGAAAATACAAACACATGCATTACGTGTTCAATATTAAAATGAGAACGTAATGAATTGTGTATAAAATCAGATGTGAAAAACAACCCATGAAGTAAATTATGTGAAAAAAACAACATATATGAATAAATGAATAATGAATAAATGAATAATGTATAAAAAAAATAGTCTGAGTAATAAAAAAATAATGTGAACGTTTATAAATCACGTGAAAAGTAAAAACAACAAACATTAACATGTGAAAAATTCACACATTATCATGAAAAAATACACGTGAAAACAAATGAATTGCGAAAAAAAAAAAAAAATCATTTGGAATAGAAATTGACCAAAAAAATTCTAAGTGAAAAAAAATATATATATTTTTTAACGTGGGGCGGGGGGGGGGGGGGGGGGGGGGATCACATTTGAAAAGTAAAAATACTTGAAAAATGATCATGAAAACAAATTAATTGGGTTAGAAAAATTCACGTGAAAAATCACAAAACTTACATAATGGAAAAGAAAAAAAAAAAAGAAAAAAATTTTGAAAAACATACAGATGTGAAACTGAAAAATAGAACTGAAAAATAGAAATACACACTACATGTGAAAAGTGTGCGAAATGTAATCACTTACTGTAAATCTACTTAACTGTGGTCCTGTATTGATCCTAAAGCCATGTACGGTGGGTGGCCCGGGGGTCAGGTGAGGGTGTGTGGGGCGGGGGCAGGGTGGGCTTTTAAAACCTGGACAATAAACAAAATGGCTTCCACCAAAATAATAAGCAGAAGAGAGTTGTGGCATTTGATTGTAGCCCGTCAGCGCTGACCTGTGAGTGCTGGAGCAATACAGACAGGCAGAGGAAGGCGGGGGTGGGGGGGGGGTTCAGGCACTCATTACAGAGCCAGCACCAATCTGCTCCATTAATGCATGCTGAAGAAGCACTTTCCTCCGGTTCTCTGAGGAGCCATTACAATGTGTGTGTGTGTGTGTGTGTGTGTGTGTACATGTGTGTATGTGTGTGTCTAAGTGAATGCTTATGTGTGATTCTGGCAGCACTGTAAAACATCCCAGGCAATATGGAATTTCAAATCGACTGCGTTAAAAAAAAAGAAAAAAAAAAAGGCTGCATTTACAAGACTTTATGGCAGTTGTGACGTTTATCTCAGAGCATTAAACGAAAAAAAAAAACAAATAACCCGACCGTAAGGAGAGCCGTGCGCAAATCCGAGGTAATGGTGTTTGTAAATGCGGTCGCTGGAGCGTCATTTGCGTGATGTATTGTAAATGGAACAGTGTGAAAATGGGCCGAGATAAAGAGTTACGATACATTAACAGATGTTCACGGAGCGAGCGGCGTGTCACAAACCACACACATGGATATGCAGAAAGCAGAGGAGAGTGTGTACAGAGTAGAGATGTAACTGAGCACAAACACTTTAATTATAATCAACAGATAATGTGTTCTAAATAAATAGAGATACAGATACCGAAACAGATACAGACAGAGATGGAGATTCAGATATAGATAGAGAAACAGACAGAGACAGAGATAGAGAAAGAGGTGGAGATACAGAGACAAACAGAGATACAGATAGACATGAAAAAGTAAAATTTAAATAAACATAAAAAAGTTTAAAGAGTACAAATATAATAATAATAAGAAGAAGAAGAAGAAGAAGGAGAAAAATAATAATAATAAGAAGCATAGAAGCTCATGAGATTTGAAAGAAGAAACAGAAGTCCAGTAGGACGTTGCAACGTTTAGGAGCTCTGGCACTAAATGATCTGCCACGCCGTTGAGGAACACCTGGTCTCTGGAACTGCGATTGCAATCTGATGCAATTGGGATTGGGATTAACAGCAAGTGGGATTAAGGAACATCTCTAGGTCAGGCTAGTTATGAACTGGAGTGATGTAGCAGAGATCGAGGAACTGTCAGAGCCCGAATTAGCATAGCCTGCTGACACTGCGGACATTTCTACATCTAACAGTGTTTTCAAGTGTCTCTGGGGGCATAATGGTAGGGTTAATATTCCAATAAAGAAAAAAAAAAAAAGTACATTTAGGCCACGCCCATTTCGTGTGCTTACAGATACAAATACTAGCGCTATACAGATACAGAGCCAGATAGTAGCACTGCTTTATAGGCGTAATAAGCACTCGACAAACCTCCACACGGAATAATAACAATAATACAAAGAAAGACTGTTTTTGGATCAATTATTTAACAACAATTAAATATTAACTAGAGTATGCAGAATATTTGCTGTTTCTCCCGCGTGATGAATCACATCCTCCAACCTGCTTTAATAAAACGTTCGACTTAGAATAAACAACTTCCGAATTATTCCGAATCCACAACCCAAGACTTGACCTCGCCTGCTCTCGTCAGCTGCACTGCATAATTTCTGCCAATATTTCATTCCCACTCAAAAATAAACTTATATAAAACTTATAAACTTGTACAAATTGACACCACGGAGGAGGACTCCTCTCCAGTTCATCGCCTTCGCCGCACACAGAATTGATCTGCTGCTATATTTTGTCGAACGGGGCTCTGGCTTTGGTGTCACAGCACCTTAATTGGTCCCAGTGCTGCCTCAGAGACTGAACTGAAACAATGAACAATAGCTGGTCTAAGATAGTCAGATAAGAGGAGATATGGATCAGGAGTCAGAGAGAGAGAGAGAGAGAGAGAGAGAGAGAGAGAGAGAGAGAGAGAGAGAGAGAGCACAATAAGGGTGAGCCCAATGAGCATTATTTACATCTTAATTTAGAGTTGTTTAGTAATTCTCAACATTTGTAGAGAACAAAATGCAGGCAAATATATATAGCAAACACGCACATATACAATATATATATATATATATATATATATATATATATATATATATATATATATATTTGTGTGTGTGTGTGTGTGTGTGTGTGTGTGTGTGTGTGTGTGCAAAAGTTTACATCCCCATGGATTTTCAATTGAAAAAATGTACCACTCTTTCTTCATTTCTTTAATTCTCGCTTACTTACTTTTTTTCTTTCTTGCTTTCTTACTTACTTACTGTTTTTTTGTGCTTCATACTTTCTTATTTACTATCTTCATTTATTCCTTTCATCTTTCTGTCCTTCCTTCCTGGCTGTCTTTATTATTTTCTTTGTTTTTTTTTTTTTTTCTGTCTGTTTTTCTTGTATTTATTCTTTCTTTCTCACATTCTCTTTCTTTCTTTTTCTCTCTTACTTAACATCTTCCGGTCTGCCTTTCTAACGTATGGTCTTCTTGTCTTTCATTCCGTCTTTCTTTTTTCATTTTCTTATTTACTGTACTGTCTTCAATTTGACTTACTTTCTTGTCCTTTCTTCCTTTCTTTGCACCTTTCTTTCTTTCTTTCCATCCTTCCTTCCTTCCTTATTCACCGTGTTTATTCCTTTCTTTCTTTTTTTTCTTTTTCACATTCTCTTTCTTTCCTTTTCTTTCTTACTTAATGTCTTTCAGTCTGCCTTTCTAACTTATGGTCTTCTTGTCTTCCATTCTGTCTTCCTTTCTTACCTACTGTCTTTCTTTTTTTACTTCCTTATTTACTGTCTTTATTCCTTTCCTCCTTTTTCCTTTCTTTCTTTCTATCTATCTTTCTTTCTTTCTACCTAACTTACTTCTTTACTGTGAATACTGTCAAATAAATATAGTACACACGAGTGCAAAAGTTTACACTCCCCCATGGTTTCTGAATGGAATAAGTAAACTTGACCTTCAG
The DNA here is from genome assembly GCF_001660625.3 of Ictalurus punctatus. Taxonomy (NCBI): domain Eukaryota; kingdom Metazoa; phylum Chordata; class Actinopteri; order Siluriformes; family Ictaluridae; genus Ictalurus; species Ictalurus punctatus. The sequence goes on from NC_030432.2 coordinate 21,504,836, forward strand.
TTCACACTTTATCTGACAATTAAACAAATGGCTAAACTTGTGTGTCATTTTAGAAGAAAAAAAAATTCTGTGGAACAAACAAACAAACAAACAAACAAACAAACAAACAAAGTAAATATGAGCATACAGTATGTATAATTTTAAAATGCAACATGTAAATGTTAAATGTAGGTATAAATGGATATAAAGTACTTTGTGTTGTTCTTCAATAAATACAACTAGTAATCGCTGTGGTATAAGAGAAATAAAACACTTGGGGATATACAGTACATTTATAGAAAAAATGATCAAGTTCAGGATAGTAACAGTAATTCAGCTTCATCGCACTACTGTGTGACTGATTTTCTTCCTGTAACAGCACAGAATGGAGTGTTTTATTCCTTACTCGATTGGCTGGTTAATAATCTCAGACAGGACAGGTTGTTGAATGTCTATAGATTTGAGTTATTTATTATTTTTTGACTATATACATTAGCCTGTCCAAATAAAATGTCAACATCATCTTAAAGACAGTTGACACCTGTTGGAATAAGCCTTTAAAAAGGTTTCTGTAGAGTTTTATGAGACACTTATTCCCTAAAACACTACAGTGCAAATAATGAGGGTATTACCGACGTTTTCCCATCGCTGCATGTTTTTCTGAGTATGACGCTGGCTGTTGTATTTTGCGTGCAGTGTGTAGGTGTGCAACCAGAGCTTCTTTTTCTGAATTTATATCATTAATGACCTAAAAAGTCAAACAAAACACACAGTAATACTCGTTATCCAACCTTCTTTCGGCTTTCAGCGGCACGGCAGGAGACTAACTGAAGACTGATCAAAGACATGGCTGAGACTGGGGATACGGAGAACGCATTCGATCGTACATTGCACAAACATTAAGGCATTCATAAACACAAAAGAAAGTACACACACAACATACAAGTTCAAGTGAAGACACGCTGGCAAATTCCAACTTAGGTAGGCTACACAAATAGCTCAGAAATGTAAAAAGAGGCGCAGAGACTAGCTATTAAACAATTTATACTCGATTATACCCCTGACCTTCCGCAGAATTCACCACGACCTCATACTTTTCCATTTTCCAGGTTATCCTGAATGGAATGGGGGGGGTGCGGGTATGGGCACGTGGCGCTCCGGAGCTATCCGTTTCTGTTTTACTGCACGGCTCGGCCGGCCTTGAGACTTTTACAGTGCACCATTAACATGGTAGATATAAAAGGCGTAAAGGTCATTTTCACTCTAAAGCCCGTGCCTCGATGCTTCTATTGCCTGCTGAGGGCAAATAAAACTCAGCTCGTAATGGCATGGACGTGTTTGAGCTCCACAGCCGGCTGAGAGGATAGCCTTTGTATTCTCGGAGTTGTGTTTAAGATTTAATCCCATGTTCCACTTAAAGACGGGATTAGTTATTTTGGTACTTATCAAGATAAACTCATTAACGTATAAAAACCCATGTATAGATTATTTGCTATCAAATATTACAGTGAATTAAATCATATTTTTGAGCAAGGAATAAATAAATACATTTTGAAAATGTGTTTATAGCTGCTATAATGCAAGGTCATGCTGGAAAAAAAACTATAGAAAACGTTACAGAAGTTTTAATGGTTTTAATGGTTATAATAGGAATTGTATTGGTTTTAATGGAGACTATACAGGTCCTTGTGGGTCTCTACTGGTAATATGTTGGGTTCTATTGGTGGCATCTTTATGTCTAGTGGAAACCAAAACAAACCATTAAAACCTAATTGAATATGGTCCGAATACACAATACATTTGCTAATGGTTTTAATGGTATTTGTAATGGAAACTTTTAGAATTTCTGTAACAGTTTCTATTGTTTTTTTTTCAACAGAGATAACAAGAAACTTATTTCCAACATTAAATATAACTATATATTTAATTACATTTTGTGACTACCAAATACAATGCACTCCACTAATATTGACACCCTTGATAAATATGAGCAAAGAAGACTGTGAAAAACTGTCTTTATTGTTGAACCTTTTGATCTTTTGTTAAAACAATTCACAAAAATACTCTGCTCTTCTCCCATAATGCCTGATGAGGTTGGAGAATACATGGTGAGGGATCTGAGACCATCCGCCATATAGAATCTCTCCAGAATCTTCAAATTTCGAGGTCCACGCTGGGGGACTCTCCTCTTCAGTTCACCCCACATATTTTCTATGGGGTTCAGGTCAGGGGACTGGGATGGTCATGGCAGGACCTTGATTTTGTGGTCAGTAAACCGTTTTTGTTTTGATTTTGATGATGTTTTGGATCATTGTCCTGCTGGAAGATCCAACCACGGCCCATTTGAATCTTTCTGGCAGAGGCAGTCAGGTTTTCATTTAATATCTGTTGATATTTGAAAGAGTCCATGATGCCATGTATCTTAACAAAATGTCCAGGTCCTTTGGCAGAAACCCCAAAACATTCAAGAGTCACCACCATATTTAACCGTGGGCATGAGGGACTTTTCCATATGGCTACCTCTCTGTGTGCCAAAACCACCTCTGGTGTTTATTGCCAAAAAGCTCTATTCTGGTTTCATCTGACCATAGAACCCGATCCCATTTGAAGTTCCAGTAGTGTCTGCAGACTGAAGACGCTCGAGTTTGTTTTTGGATGAGAGTAGAGGCTTTTTTCTTGAAACCCTTCCAAACAACTTGTGGTGATGTAGGTGACTTCAGATTGTAGTTTTTGAGACGCAACTAACTTCTGCAGTTCTCCAGCTGTGATCCTTGGAGGTTTCTTATACACTCGAACCGTCCTCTTCACAGTGCGTTGAGACGATATAGACACACGTCCAATTCCAGGTCGATTCATAACATTTCCAGTTGACTGGAACTTCTTAATTATTGCCCTGATGGTGGAAATGGGCGTTTTCAATGCTTGTGCTGTTTTCTTATAGACACGTCCCATTTTCTGAAGATCAACAACCTTTTGTCGCATATCACAGCTATATTCCTTGGTCTTACCCATTGTTATGAATGACTTAACCTATGTCTTACCTCATATTTATACCCCTGTGAAACAGAAAGTCATAGTTGAACAATTTCCTGTTCCTACTCACCCAGATGTGCAAAATAATAATAATAAATATTACATCAGTGGGAATATACTTCAAATATATTATTCTCATATGCATTCATAGGGGTGCTAATAATTGTTGCACACCTATATTTAACAAAGAGATTTTTTTTGATAAACCTGTGTGTTTGCAATTGTTTAATATCTATAAGAGTAGAGTGTTTTTGTGAATTCTTTTAACAAAAGATCAAAAGGTTAAACAATAAAGACCATTTTCACAGCCTTCTTTGCTCATATTTAACAAGGGTGCCAATATTAGTCAAGGGCACTCTATTACACTAAACCAAATTATATTTTTAATCAACAATTAAAAAAATAAATTAATAAACAACAACAATACTACTAATACTGCTACTGCTACTACTACTACTACTACTATTAGTTTATAGCTGCTATATCGTTAGTTTATCAGTGTATTTTGTCCACCGTGTACATATAAATGCATAAAAATATAATACATTGTCGTTTAATAAGGGGAAAAAATCTTAGTGTTGGCAAATTGCCGAGGTATATGAGAAATAAAACACTTAGACATGCTGTTATTGGAAAATAATGAACTTCGGGGTGGTAATAGTAACTGCTCTCCATCACCAACCTATTATTGGCTATTTTCCCATAAAAGCACACCCTGACAGGTTGTTGATGCATTCCTTTTTTTTGACTGTCTCTAGAGTGTGTACACTGGACTGTCCATAATATAGTCTCACTATACTCAAACGACGTCCACGCATCCAAAAACCCGTCTGCTGCAATTCATCTTAACACTATCAGATATTACACTGAGCTAAATGAGATTTTTGAACAACACGCCGCAGCCGAGTCACTTTCTCTGCTCCTGTCCAATCTTGCAGAAAACCCAATATAAAGACCAGTAACCGAATCCACTAAATGAAACATTGCTGTAATAATCTCCCTGTAGCCACAAAGCCCAACTCGGCCCATCAGAAAAGGGCACAAAGTAAATGAAAACCATTTTAACATGATGTCCATGAGGTCCGTTCTGCCCTTTAATGATTTCTCGAGTGAACGTTTTTCTTCTAAAAACATCCAGGGTGACCAAAAAAAGAGTCTGGTTTTAATAAGGTCCCTTGTTCTGAAAATACTTATTGATTTTTGCTGTAAGTGGCGGTGTGGGGCATTGCTCTTGCTCCCGCCGCTCGGTGGAGGTATATTGAGCCATTTAGAAGCTAAGGGTGTCTTCTGGGGCTTACGTTTGCTGTGGCCTTTTCCTTTACCCCAATCTGTTTCCATCAGCTTTGACTTTCTCACTACAGCAGCTGATTCTCTTACTCTTTCACAAGCCATGTACAAAACCCCCACCCCAAAAAAGGCATTTCAGACTCAGAACGAAGCTATACATCTGTGGTGTTCAGAAAACCTAGAATGTACTGTATGTGTACACCACTGGCACAGTGACCTTGTTACGGTACTCAAGTCGGGTTTCTAAATCCTTTCATTGAATACTTTCGATTTCTACGTACTGTGTTTCAAAAGAAACATTTCTACTAGGGGTATGCAGTATGAGTACAGACCGTGAAAGCGGGGCCTCACGATCCTTCTGGCTTTTTGGGTTTTAAGCAGGAGGTGTCAGAAAAGTTACCACAGGGATAACTGGCTTGTGGCGGCCAAGCGTTCATAGCGACGTCGTTTTTTTTTCTTTTTCATCAATGCATCAATAATTATAAAACAATTATTAGCAAATAAGGACAAACAGGTGATGTGTGAAAAAAAAAAAGATTCATATTTTGATCTGTAAATGATGTAGTCCTTCTCGACAGAGCATTATTCTCAGTTTAACTGTGCCCCACGTTCTGAACTTAGTCGGTCGCTTGTTAATCAGTGAGATACCAAAATGAATAGCTTCAGTGATGTTGTAAAGTGTCGAGTCCTTATGAATCGAAATGGCATCATATGGTTTTGTATCATATCGGAGCAGATTCAGTGTTACTGTCACGTATCGAATCATTGCCTCATGAATCAAAATCATCAAAACCACATCATATCAGGTTCATCGGTATCGTCAAAGATCAACTCGTTACTTCATGAATCAAAGAATCAAATCATATACCATTGAAGTGGATTCAATCGTATCGTCAAATATCGAATCGTGGCCTTATGAATTCAAATAGTATCGTACAATATTGCATGGAAACTGAATCAGTGGTATCATCAAATATCGAATTGCCGCCTTGTGAATCTAAATGGTATCATATACCAGATTCATGTTATCAAATATCTAATCATTGCCTTATGAATGAGCATTGTGTCATATTGCATCATATCGCAGCATTATCATTGGTATCGTCAAAACATCGAATCGTTGCCTTAGGAACCTAAATGGTATCATTCAGTGGTATCGTCAAATATCGAATCATTATCATGAGAATCAAAATATCATACATATCATACTGTAAAACAGCGTATCGTATGTAGATCGTAAGATTCAGTGGTATCATGAAATACTGAACTGTTGTCTTATGGATCTAAGACGTAGCAGATTCAGTGTTATCAAATATCTAATCATTAAGAATCGACATTGAAATCATATTGTTTCAAAACAGATTCAGTGATGTCATCCAATATCAAATCGCTGCCTTATGACTCATATTGTACCGTACTGTATTGTATCGTATCATATCACAGCACTTTATAGCAGATTCTGTGATATCACTGAATGTTGAATCATTTGTCTTGTGAACAGAAATCGTATCGTAGCAGATTCAGTCGTATAGTCAAATATTTCGTTGCTGCCTTAAGAATCTAAATCTTGTCGTATTGCATGAACGGCTGAAGAACCCCGTCTTCTACTCAAGAAAAATCTGGAAACCTCAGAAACCTCTATTGACATAACTCTTGTACTCAAAATGACGACTCTGAATACGCCCCATTTTAGCATCAGATATCCTTCAAGGAGTCGACCTGAATTCCTCTCAAATTTAAACTCCATCAGACGTGACTGTGAGAATGAAACTGAATAAGACACATCACTGTAATATATCTTTCACTACAGTGTGCGCACTTTGCATTGATTGCAGCAGTTTGTAGTGCGCCAGCTAGCGAGTATCTTTAAGCTAGTTTGTGTATGGTCAGTTATGCTAGCTGACATTTAAGAAATTAGAAACGAAGATGTTGCTAGTTTGCATTAGCTAATTGTTTTCCGTAGTTCCTTGGTGAAAGAGCTATTAATTTATCATCCGTAACAAAAATCAGTGTGTTCTTGTACTTTTACCTTCATATATGTTGTAATTTAAGCGTTTATAACTTTCGACTTCGACAGGAGCGAAGAATTTAAACTATACTAAAATTTTTACCACAGTATTTTTTTTTTATTTAAATGCGTAATTACAGTTTCAGTTTTGAGGGAAGGATTCGACTACGAAACTTTCTGATAAAATTTCCATAATATGCTAAAAAAAAAAAAAAAAAGGGAAAACGAAAGCGAAGGAATGAGCTCGGATACTGTACGTCTGATCTACGGTAGCTGTTGGTTCTTACAAAATCTTCGCACCACCTTTCTCATCACACAGTATACTGTATCCATTTTAATTAGCATAGTGTCGCAACATGGAGACAGAGCTAAAACACCTCATATTCCCAGAAACAGTGTTGAACCGATGCAATTTGCAGCCATTTTCTCAGCCTGTATTCTCACTTTCATAACTGTGACTTTAATTCAAAATAATCCTTTTAAAGCTGTGAAAGACAATGGAAGTGAAGTGCAGTATTACGGTTTATATTCATGAGCTGTAGCAGCAGATTTGTACGAATTAAACCTTTAGATATTTCCAGCATTCATTTCTTAAAGTGCTACTTTCAATAAAATAAATCTTCATCCAAGGTGTAATGATAAATATTTCTAAGCAATTAATACATCGTTCATCCACACAATGGAGTAACTGTTACCACATCAAAGTTAATTCTATTTTCCTACCAAAGCGCTTTATTTCTCTTATACCACAGCAATCGGACTGTTATACTTATTACAGAACAACACTGTCTACTTTCTGTATCCATTCATGCCAAAATTTAACGCTGTTATTATAAATGCATACTCTTGCATAGTAAAATTGTACATAAATGCTCTTAATTATTTATTTACATTGCCAAAGATGACAATTTTATATTTATTAAAGACTGACACAAAATAATTGTAATGTTGTGGAATATCAGAGAAATTAGTTCCTGTTCTCACTTACGTTATAGCAGCTATAAACGGTCATTCCCTCATCAGCCTTGTTTTTTTTTCTCTTTACTGATGTCAATATTATAGAAATCAAAACAAACAAACAAACAAACAAAAAACAAGCACAGCTTGTTAATAAAGCATCACTACAGCATGATGCTACCACGACCATGCTTCACCCTTGGAATGGTATGACACTTGGAATTGAGGCCACAGTTTTTTTTTTTTTGTTGTTGTTGTTTGATCAGACCAGAGAGTCTTGTTCTCACAGTCTGAGAGTCCTTTACGCACTTTTTTGTGTGAACATTTCAAGCAGAGATGCTTCCGTCTGGCCATAAGACTTATAGAGGCGCTCTAGGGAGCCTTCAGTGCAGCAAAAAAATTTTGTAACCTTCCCCAGATCTGTCCCTCAACATAATCCTGTCTCTGAGCTCTGCAGCCAGTTCCTTTGACCTCATGGCTTGGTTTTTGAACTGATTCGCATTTTCAGCTGTTAGACCTTATATAGACAGGTGTGTGTCTTTCCAAATCATGTCCAATCAATTGAATAGCAAAAGCTCTGGGTTGCTGATCAGAAGGTTTAAGCCCCAGCACTGCCAAGCTACCACCGTTGGGCCCTTGAGCAAGGCCCTTAACCCTCAACTGCTCAGTCATAAAAACGAGATAAATGTAAGTCGCTCTGGATAAGGGTGTCTGCCAAAATGCCATAAATGTAAATGTAATGTAAATGTAAATAAAACAGCTGGAATGACTGAATAAATAAGCAAATAAACAAACAAGTAAATAAACTGGCATCCAAATAGTGCCGAGGTCAACATTAGCATGATTGCCGTGTCACCATGTTTATGAACTAGCTAGCAATGATGAGAGCTAATTTCTCCTACAGACGATCAATCGATGGCTCGCGCTCTCTCTATCACTCCTTCCACATTGTTGAGGAGATAACAACATTAACGAGGAGCAGCTCACACACCTGACAGAAATGAAGACTAATCACAGTGCAGGACAGCTGTAATTACAGCAGAGCATGTTCTGCGCTCTGATAGCGTATTCTCTGCTGTAGCCATGATACGAGCACTGTCTGTGATAATCGCGTTAGCGCTCACTGTTGTGTAGTGGAAGTTGTGATTATTACACGGAGCTGAACTGCTTTTCATACATTACAGCGTTTCCTCAAAGCACTGCCGCACTACTGAATCATATCATGTCGCACAACCTACTACCAATAATCCTCCATTTCTTTTTTTTTTTAGCCATTCCTTGGTGGATTTGCTAGTGCGCTTAGGATCTTATCCTGTTAAAAAGGTCCACTTTCAGTTAAACTTCAACTTTCTGACAGATAGCCACACATTATCGTCAAGCACTCTTTGATGTGATGTGGAATTCATAGTTGAATCAATGAATGCAAGCTGTGCAGTCCTTGAGGCAGTGAAGCAACCCCAAACCATAACATTTCCACCACCGTGCTTCACAGTTGGTATGAGGTGCTTCTCCTGAAAAACTGTCTTTGGTCTGCGTGAAACATGTCCGCTGTTACTGTGGCCGAATAACTCTATCTTTTATTCATCTCTCCAGAGCACATTATTCCAAAAGGCCTGGTCTTTGCCTCTATGCTCATTTGCCAAACTGTAGTCTTGTAAAGACTTTTTCCTTGGACGCCTCCCATGTAGATTAAATTTGTGCAGTATCTTTCTGATTGTAGAAGCATGCACTTTGACATCAACAGATTGGCATGTCCAAAGCGTCCGTAGTGTATGAATGGGTGTGGAAATGTGTATGCACGGAAGGAGCCTCCCCTGGTGCACCCTGGGCAACGTTCAGTATCATACTGCTGAGCGGCTAATCCTTCCATCACGATGGTTCCACTATGAAGTGGAACCTCGACACGAAAAGAAGAAGAAGACCAAGTGGGTGCTTGGCCCCCAGAAACGTTGCTTTATTATTATTATTATTATTATTATTGAAATATATTGTTTATTTATCTTCTTGTGAGCTCTTTGGAAGATTTCATGTTTCATTGATTTTGATTTTAGACTCAGCTCTAAGCCTGATTAGTTCCCATTTCTGATTTGAACACATACTAATGAAATCTTTTTGGGTTGCATTAGTTATGATGAATTGCCACTTTTACCTGCTTAGTTATTAATACGTAGGACACCTCTGAATACGGCACACTAGTTTAAGAACAAACAAAGAAAAAAAAAATGATGTGAGTGAGTGATTTCCTCATTTGTATAAACCTGAGCGATATCTAAACAACAGAATCACAGACTCCTACAAATGCTGTTCCACTGCTGCACAGAAGGACCTGGTGAAAGGCAATAAACACTGACAGCGGCTCATACAGTAACCGGCAAACAGCCCTCAGAATGTCACCAAACGGTGGCCTGACCTCCCACCTACTGAACACACACACACACACACAGAAATAGAAAAGGGATAGACTTGACCTCTTTATTAAATGAAACTAGACCTGGCATCTGTCTTTTTCCACCCACAGAACAGAGCACTGGCTGCTACACTGTGTGTGTGTGTGTCTGTGAGTGTCTGTGTGTGTGTGTGCGTGTGTGTGTGTGTGTGTGTGTGAGTACATGCTCACAATAATTTATACCAACACAATAGGAAAGTGAAAATATTCTATGTAAAGCATACAAATCTCGGATTAATCCGTTCTGCAGCATAACCTTACATTATTTATTTGAATGATAAATGAAACCATAACATTATTATTATTATAAATAATAACATTATTTATTTTATTTCATTCAACTGGATTCTTTACATGCTGTATGACCTGCATGCATGAACGGCTCGAAGTCAACTCACTCTAGCGTTTATCCCACCGCGCTGTTCTATTCTGGCCTCTGATTGGTCAGACGGTGTTGATTCTGTTCCCTACAAGAGCAGCTTTGACAGAACTTCAGCTGCAAATCACAGGTTTATCATTATCAGTATCACTGCACTCGTTCCAATACGTTACGGCTTCTATAACAACCGCATACAGACTTTAACGAGGAAAATCGTTGATCTGGTGAAGTGTTCGGTAACATCTCAGGAAGGAGTCTCCAGTGTCAGCTCTTTGTAACAGTCAGAGGTAATGCTGTAACTTACGCTTTGTGGTTTCTCAGTAACATGACGACCTGATCTCTTTTCGTTTTTGTCTTTAACGTTAAGAAAGAGAGAAAGAGTGAGGCCGGTGAGGGAACGACTATTTACAGCTGCTATAACGTAAGCGAGAATAGGAACTATTTCTTTCATGGAGGTTTCACATTATATGTAACTATATTAGGACAAAATGTAACAATCTCTATACCTGAAATGAATACAGAATGGATCGATTTCTGCGGTATAAGAGGAATAAGAGATAAATAACATAATCAGCATCATGGTGGTAATGGTAACTCTTTTGTTGATTATTTTCCTATAATGATATGACACAGAGAATGTTATAAGGTGTAGTATGTATTATAGAGAACAGACGTGCAGTTTTAAGCACTCATATTATTAGTAACGAGTTGCATTAGCAAGTCAAGATTTTAAAGTTTCAATGAGTTCTTTGTTATATTTGTGTGATTCACAATCAGGCCTGGCTGCATGTGGGACCCACCTAATCACAAGATTGCGCCACCTGTGGCCTAGGCCCATGCAACCTTTGGCGAAAAGACACGCAGGTGTCCTGGCGAAATTCCCCCTTCTCTATCCTGGCCCCCTAAAAATCCCCACCCTCTCCCCTCCACGAAAAGTTGGTATGTTGTGGGCGTTCTGGCGCACTATGGCTGCCGTCACGTCGTCCATGTGGACTCTACACACTAGTGGTGGTTGAGGAGACCCCCCTCACCCCCGAAAATATGTAAAGCGCTTTGAGAGTCTAGAAAAACGCTATATGAATGTAACTGTAAACTGTAAAAAAAAAAATGTAAAAAATAAAAAAAAAGATGGCAAAATCAGATGTACTACAGGGAGCCATGGAAACGAGTTTAAAAAACACCCGATATTATGACATTTTCCCATGAATGTGTTTGTTAACGGTGTAAATGTAAAGAGTAGGCTAGGTAGAAAAGCCCTCACACACAAACACTCAAGCAAAACAGCTCCGCCGCTAAATTCTGTGCCCCCCTCCCATAACTCCGAGCCTGTTCATGGAGCTTTAAACATTGTAAGGTGACAAAGCCAATCAAAAGCCAAAGCGTAACGCTGACCAGCTCTAAGGGTTAAAGAAATAACCAGTGTAAACATCTGGTTTAATAAACAGTGCACATCTTTGTGTTTGACTAAACTTCAGCGACTCTGATAGCACCTGAAGCTGCCCGGCAGCATTAATTGATCTATCATTCATATTTAATGCGCTTTAATTGGCTAAACAGAAGGGCTGAAATTCACCGGCGTTCAATTATTCATCAGGCTTTTGCTCGCTTACGAAAGCTCCAGCAGAGCTGTTTCTCTGGATCGCTCGCTATTGTTAAAGCGGACGCTTTATTCCAAGCGAGGTCTTTAAGATTCGTACATGAAACCAGAACGCAAAAACAATCCGAGTCAGCAAAGAAGCTCTGAATAAAACTCATAACATCCATAACGTCAGGATGTTGAATTGGGGGTATGGAACGGGAAAAGAGACTTCCACCAGGAGCCATCGTTCACCGTTAATCTCTAGAGACGCCGGAAGGAAGGGAATGAGCGCTCGGCCCAGATTCCACGCCTGGAGACAGAAAGCGGGGCCGTCACCAGCACTACATTCATTAAGACTGTTCAATTTGCCCTTAATGGCTTTCTCCATCCCGGTCTCTCGGTTATATCTGCAGTTCCAGCAGCCCACATTCCCCTCCTCACCATCCCAGTGGTCCCAGTGTCTGTAATTAATCCATCCATCTCCTACAGAGCAACGCTCGACTCAACGATGGCAGACCAAACCTAACGAACAAAAAAAAAAAAAAAAAAAAAAATCAAATAAAACAAGGAATGAACTCCAGATTATTATTTGCACCTGGAAATGAAATGAAACATCACTTGACACTAAACTGTCTGTTCACATCAGAATTTCTCCAACCGTGAGACCGAGAGACGAGGGAAAAATCACATTTCCGTCTCCGTCGGTCGTCGAATCAAATTCATTCTGTTTTGTCTGCGTGATAACACGCCACACTAAGCGCTCGGTTCTCCCTCGACTTCTGCTAACCGAATTGTATTCCTACAAGAAATGGAAAACCGTTTCGCGCGGGAAAACCTTCGAACCGATGTCGGAAACGGTCGGCGTGACGTTTATTATGATATCCACTCGGGAAGAAATCCATTAAAAAGCATATGTCGGACTGTAATCGATTCATATCGAATGATCCTGAGATACAGAAACAAAGACGCAACAGTATTTCTATAAACAGTTGTGCATGAACACACACACACCCACACACACACACACACACACACACACACACACACACACAGGACTCTTGCAGTGACCTGGCCTCCAAATCCTCCTCTCCACGCTGTATCCAGAGATCAATAAGTAATTTTTTGCAGCTGATTAGTTTGCACTGGGAAGGTAGAAGCTCTCCATTTTCCCCTTTTCATCCTGAGGGTATAATTATGCCCTAAAACGCACACCCTGGTGTAATGACAGCAGCAGATAAATGATAAGTCAAACTGGAAAAGGTCCTGACATCTAAAAAGCACCCTGAATAGGACAAAAACTAAGCCACGTATTTACAAAACATTACATGGGATCTTAAAACAGATTAGGTTGTGCATTTTAAAATGTCATCTTGTGTGTCAGAGCAACCTGCAAGCTTAGAAGCATTTTTCAAGTACCGTGCGTAAGTATTCACCCCCTTTGTCAGCAGTGGAACTAGGAGTGAATGATTGCTCATTTCATTCGTAAACGATCAAGAATAAATCATCAACATTTTCACAAGGTTTAATTCAATAATTAAAATATATTTTGGCTTTTTTTTTTTTTTTTTTTTTTTTTAAAGTGCCGTCAGCGGTGAAAGTAAACGAAAAAGTAGAATGGTGTAATTAAAAATTAATAAATAAATAAATAAATGAAAATTAAAGAAAACGTTTGGAAAATGTTTGGAAAATGCTTGCAATGTGTAACGTTATGAATTAATATTTCACCTCTACCTGAAATATTATGGACAAAATGTTAGAAAATGTAGGCTATATTTAGAATTTAAACATTACACAACAGTGGAGCGTTAAAGCGGTGATTAATATCTTTACCTCCACGTCAATATTATGAGCGACTTGGTGTAGATTCATGACATACACTCCCCTCTAAAATATTGGAACAGCAAGGCTAAGTCATTTGTTTGCGCTGTAGACTGAAGGCACTTGGGTTTGAGATGTAAAGATGAGTATGAATATGAAGAGAATTTCAGCTTTTATTTCCAGGTATAAACTGTATATGTAGATGTGTAAATGACATAGAAACGTAGCACATTTTGGATCAGACCACTCAATGTGTAGGCGAGCAAAAAAATATTGGAACATGTGACTGGCAGGTGTTTCTTGTGACCCAGGTGTTTCCTGTTAGAGTAATTGTTTAAACAATAAATAGCTCTGAACATCTTCTCTTGGTTTTAGCCTTCGGTTTCACCCGTGACGACTTGGTTTGTTGTTAAAAAGGATAAACCAACATGAAGATCAGAGAGCTGTCTCTGGGAGAAAAGCAAGCCATTTCGAAGCTGAGAAAAGAGGGATAATCTATTAGAGGCACTGCACAAACATTGAGCGTAGCCAATATAACAATTTGAATGGTTCTGAAAAAGAAAGACACCACCGGTGTATTGAGCGACAGACACCGGACGGGTCGGGCAAGGAAAACAACAGCTGATGACAAACATTGTGAGAGCTGTGAAGTAAAACCCCAAAACAACAGTCAGTGACATCACCAAGAACCTCCACAGGGCAGGGGTGAAGGTATCACAATCCACCGTCTGAAGAAGTCTTCGAGAGCAGAAATATGGAGGCCACAAGATGCAAAGCGCTCATCAGCAGTAAGAATCGGAAAGCCCGAACGGAATTCACAAATAAATACTGACAAGAGCCACAAAAGTTCTGGAACTAAGATTAACCTCTACCAAAGTGAACGGAAAGGCCAAAGTGTGGCGAAAGAAAGGATCTACTCACGACATACTGTATAACCCTAATTGTTTAAAAAAGTATATATATTTCAGTTCCAGGTTGTAACACTAGAAAATGTGGAAATGTTCAAGGGGGTGAATACTTATGCCCTGTAAATAAAACAAAAGAGAAGAAGAAATGTTACTGGAAATAAGCCTGAATTCTGGATTTAGAATCGTAATGAACAAGACAACCTCGCTGGTTCCCTCGCCTCTCTGCTGGAGAAAATAAACGAAGCGTAGGCACAAAACGAGACAGAGAGGGCGACGAAGCGAAGGCGGAGGAGGACAGGAGTCGTTTAGGACTTGTTAGGCTTCTGGCTCGAGTGCTGCTAAACCCCGGCATCTTCTGCCCTCTGAAAGACAAATGGCCCCAGAGCAGTTATGAGGGCAGGAGGCATTAAGTAAATATATGGTTCTCTTTAAAACGACACTCCCGTTGCTACGGCAACCGGCATGTACAAGGAATTCGGATAGCGTGCTGCTCAGGCCAGCCAGACGAAGAGTCCGAGACAGGTTTGAAAAATACATGACGCTCCGATCTGCCCCTAGAGGTCTACATTAGAGATGCAGACTGTGTTCCACTGACTGACATGATAGATGCAGAGCTACTGTAAGGAAACACACACACACACACACACACAGCGCAGATGTGGCTGCTTTTAAAAAGAAAACTTTTAACCGTGCACACACGCATATTAACATACATAGTGTTTTTTGAAGTAAAAAGAAAAAAAGAAACTTTCCGAGTGTTTTTAGTGACATAGTATCGACAAATAATCCTGGTTTGACTGGACATACATTTTTTTTTTCACCTCTCCAAAGTGAAGCAGTTTGAAAATTGATAATCTTTATAATAAAAATCGAAAAAAAAAGAAAAGAGAGTTTTCCAGCTCTTGTCAAAGTCGCTCAGATCCTTACTCTTGCCCATTTCTCCTGCCTCCAACACATCAACTTCGAGAACTGACTGGTCGCTCGCTGCCTAATGGTAAATGGTCTACACATATATAGCGCTTTTTTACCTTTAGCGGTTTCAAAGCACTTTACACTGGTTCTCATTCACCCATTCACACATACACACACACACACACACACACACACACACCAATGGTAGCAGAGCTGCCATGCAAGGTGCTAACTTGCCACTGGGAGCAACTTGGGGTTCAGTGTCTTGCCCAAGGACGCTTCGGCATGTGGAGTCACGTGGGCCGGGAATCGAACCTCCAACCCTACGATTAGTGGACAACCCAATAAACCCTACCCCTGGACAGGTGCCATTATAACGAGATAATCAATATCATTCTTCACCTGTCCGTGGTTTTAACGTGATAGCCGATCGATGTAAATGCATAGAAAGCCTATTATAAAAATATCTCGGAGGAGTGCTGTGATCGAAAAAACAACAACGATGAAGTGGTGTGCTGAAGTGGAGTTACTGGAACCACCCTGAAGTTGGTTCATTTCCCATAACAGCACGTCCCCGATTGTTCTCCTCGTCTTATATTCCTCCACAGCAATTTGCCAACAAGCTGTTACTATGGAAACGATACCATATTAGAACCAGTGTATTAATATAACCCTGCGATTTGAAGCTGCACTACTGTCAGCTGCTGTTACGGAAAATTAATCAACACCTCTTCTGACCGGTTAGATTGAATAAATCAACAGCACAGTGGTATCAATTTGAATAAATGAATAAAATATCAAATACAGTTGTGTCCAAAAGTTTGCACACCCCTTGCAGAATCTGCTAACTCTTAATACTGCTAACAAAATAAGATGGATCATGAAAATCCCACGTCTGTCCTGAAGAAGCTATTTCACATAACAGATGTTTACATATAGTCCACAAGACAAGGTAATAGCTGAATTTATAAAAAATTACCGCGTTCAAAAGTTTGCACACCCTTGATTCTTAATAAGACACCCGTGTGTCGTTACCTGGATGATCACCGACATGATGTGTTTATGTTTTGTGAGAGTTCTTCACGAGTCCCTTGTTTGTCCTGAGCACTTAAACTGCCCACTGTTCTTCAGAAAAATCCTCCAGGTCCTGCACATACTTTACATTTCCAGCATCTTCTGCATATTTCACCCCTTTCCAACAGCGACTATATGATGTTCAGATCCATCTTTTCACACCGAGGACGACTGAGGGACTCGTACACGACTATTACAAAAGGTGCAAACGTTCACTGATGCTCAAGAAGGCGACACGATACGTTAAGAGCCAGGGGGGTGTAAACTTTTGAACAGGATGATCAGTGTAAATTCATATTATTTTGTTTAAAGATCTTTTTTTTCATGTTGTACTGCCCTTCAGATGCCAAATAAGATCGTAACATGTCTCCCAGAAGACAAAATACTAACAATATACACCGATCATCCTGTTCAAAAGTTTACACCCCCCGGCTCTTATTAATGTATCGTGTTGCCTTTAATGGACGACGGGAACGTACACAATGCTCTGAATGACATAAAGGAAACCGTGTTTATGAGCGTTTTATGACTTTACCCCACCGCCGTGTCTCATCCATCACACACACACACACACGTGATCAATTCTGCTGATTGTTTCTCAGATGTTTCAATACACATGAAAGTAAAACTCTGTACTTTTCAAGGTTTTATCTGATCGCAGCGAAACCTTTTTTTTTTTATCTCAGGCCAAGGTTTTAATCTCGATAATAAAGACGCGAGGACGTCGATGTGGACGCGTTTTTGTCCGACTGATTACACGAATTAAAGCTCAGGGACCTTACATGATAAATTTCGCTTCTTTTTCCGAGATTTCACCCGAATGTCCCGGCCTTCAGGACGGCCTCTTTTATTTTCACGTCTCGCGTTACAGTGTGCGAGTTTTCATTAAAGCTTTCACGTCACAGCACGATTCGGAGAAGGACGGCGAGCTCCAAGCTCTTCGCTTGCTGCTTGCAGAGTTCATTTTCAGAGTGAATTTTCCAAACGAGTGCAAACTTTTTGCTCCCTTTTTTTTGGGGGGGGATAATCGTGTGATTGGGTTGGGTTTGTGATGGTAAACAAAAACAAAGAAAAAGAGCGATAAAGTAATAAATAAATCCCATAATACAAAATGTCTCACACAATATTTCACACTTGCGTAAATCCTATTCGCACAACAAACATTTTTTTATTTTTCCCCCTTGAAAACGTATTGCGCTTTTTGAAGCCGTGCAACAGATTGATCAAGAAATAAATAAACTGATATTCAAATTGTTAAAGTATTTAAACCCAAATATCACAGAGCTGAGAGAAATTACTTTTATTGTTATTGTTGTTGTTGTTATTATTATTTGGAATATCTTGTTCCTTATGTGGTCAATATAGACGACTCTTGACAATATCGACCATTCCTTGTCTACATGTACATGTTTAAATGCCATATACATCAGTGATCGACTTTGAAACTGATTAGAGTCAATTCATCACGAAACATTATTTAATTCACAAAGCACACCGTTCTTCACGTGTGTGCTGTGGATGATGAGGAAACATGTCTGTGCTTCTTCACAAAGCCACAGCAGCACAGCCAGGACACCACATGGTTACTCTCTGTGTGTGTGAGAGCATGGTAGAGAGGCAGCCATCTTCTAACAGGAGTAGTAGTAGTGCTCCCTCTACTGGAAACTCCGTCACACTGCTTTCTGTGTTACGTTTGTAATGCAATAAAGAGATATCAAATCAGTGTAATCACAGGAATTGGTTTATGCGCATTAACGCTTTTGATTATGGCTTGGAACAAACTGGATTTCAGTTTGCCTGCTGTCTATCAAATGAAGGGGCGGGGTCATCAACAGGAAGTGTGTGTGTGTGTGTATATATATATATATATATATATATATATATATATATATATATATATATATATATATATATAGAGAGAGAGAGAGAGAGAGAGAGAGAGAGGTGATAGCACATGTTTATTATTTATTTATTATTTATTTGTTTATTATTATTTTCAAGAGAAAAATATATATTCGCAATAATGTTGGCACGAATCCTATACCCCGGGATCAGTATCGTATCGATACCAGCTAAAAAAAAAAAAAAAACAACAACAAAAAAAGGTGGGTCGGATATCAGAGAAAACATATCAGAGATCAGATCCGGTGAGAAATGGAAGGATTTGGGAAAGAAATTTATCTTTGGAAATTGAAAAATTTCTATATATGTGTTTATGTTTTGTGATAGTCGTTCACGAGTCCCTTGTTTGTCCTGAGGAGTTAAACTACCCACTGTTCTTCATAAAAAATCCTCCAGGTCCTGCACATTCTTTACTTGTCCAGCGTTTCCTGGATATTTGACCCCTTTCCAACAGCGACTATATGATGTTCAGATCCATCTTTTCACACTGAGGACGACTGAGGGACTCGTACATGACATTCACTGATTCTCAAGAAGGCGACACGATATGTTAGAAGATCCGGGGGGTGGTTGGGGGGTGTAAACTTTTGAACAGGCTGATCGGTGGAAATAAATTGTTATTATTTTGTTTAAAGATCCTACTTTTTTCATTTAGTACTGCACTTAATAAGGTTGTTACAATACTAACAATTCGCACTGATCATCCTGTTCAAAAGTTTACACCCCCCTGCCTCTTAATGTATGGCTATGATCGGTGTAAATGACTTTTTTCATTTAGTAGTGCCCTTCAGAAGCTACGCAAGATATTTACGTGTTTCCCAGAAGACTCAGAAGTTAGTGAGTTAATAAAATAATGGAACTCCTGAAAAAAGTCTTGATTTTAAAAAGAAACTAGCACTACGTAACTTTTTCCAAATGTCTTCAACCTTCTGTCTCCAAACTGCTTTTCTGGTTTTTATTTTATTTTTTTTTTAAATCACATTTTTTAAATCACATCGCTCACATTAAAATACCAATCAAGTCCACGTTTGTTCATGTATATAATATTTTAATAGAATAGCCGGAAAAAGGAATTAGTCATTCAATCATTAAAAAAACTAAAGTCATGCCTACAAACTATCAATCAGTAGTCGTGTTTGTTTTATTACATAAAGAAGACACATCACACTTTCTTTTTTCAAAATTATTATCCATTTTTAGTTGCATTTAATGTTGTGGAACATCCACTGAGCTCATCTAAAGAAAGAGTACACCATATCAATGTTTAATTGAGACACACAAGTCATAAACGATAATACGCGTTCGTTGAAACCTGCAGCCGCACTACTGTCCGAGTCGCTGTTCTAGAAAATGAATCGACTCTGAGTGAGCAGAATTGAGAATTCGACAGCATTAACTCTACGAATAATATTATTTCTATTGTCTCTCATGCATGATTGAGGAAGAACTGTGACACAGATTTGGAAAAGACTCCAGGAATAACTCTGAGCTGAACCTAGTAAATCAAACAATAGTTACGTCTTTAAGCAATGTCGATTCCACGGAGTTATTTCTCGCTCGCCTGAGTGTGAAAGCCTTGTGTGAGTGTGTGTGTGTGTGTGTGTGTGTGTGCAGTGTAATCTCCAGCAGGAGTCATCGGGGTTAACAGCACATCACATGTCATATCTACTTACAGCAGAGTTCACCGTTTCCCTTTTGTACGTCTCTGAACTTTTCATTAGAGTCTGCATGCAGCACACGATTCCAATCAGTCCACACAAGCGGATCAGCATCCTTAATTAGAACGGCAAATTAAAGGCTGACTCACACTCACACTCACATGCACACAGAGTAAATTCATCATCACAACATGTGGCAGAATTCACATCCATCTGACCTCACACATCAGCCCCAAGCCTCTCTTCCTTCTGTTTCAACTTAAAGAATAATTGTTATCGTAATGCACGTTTTCTCGATTTAGAAAAGAAAAGAAGCAAAACAAATAATAATAATAATAAAAAAAACATGCATTTCAATATTCTAGAGAATCTGAATTCATTTAGTGACCAAGCAAGTGCAGCGGCGCTTTATAAAAGCGTCTGAATTCCACCAGTCTTCCCATAGAATCGCATATAAATAGTGAGGGAAAAAACAAGCCCTGTAAACACGGCCCTGAAAAAGTGCCCAGACTTTAATCAGGCAAACGTCTCAGTTACATTAAAGAGAAAATGAAACGAGTGTCTGGGGTCCGATCATTGGAGAACGCACGTGTCTCTGAGGATGAATCACGGAGACACTTGACGTGTCACAACCGCTTTCATTCCATCACTCGCCATCCCCTCCTCCTCCACCGGGAAGCCCGGCGTGACAAACCGGATTTCTCCATCCCTAATCCACAATTCTCAGGCCCAATTAGAGAGCTTAATTAGCTGGAGGAGTGCCAAGCGGTGCCAAAGACGGTGAACTTCAGTACAGATTTGAGGTTTGTGGAAGACTTTGTTTCATTTTATCAGGGAGAAAATGTCCCTCTGTGCCAGCGAGTGCACAATATTTCAACTGTTCGAATGAAATCCTGGTGCTTTCACAACATCGAGGCAGTTTATTTGGTTAGATTTAACCTAGAGGTGTAACACAACACCACTATGTGTATCTGTATCTGTTTAGGTGGTCTGATTTAACCTGAAGTGGGCGTGGCCTAAACTGAAAGGGGTTTTTTCTCCAGCTTACTCATTCATTTTTGTTTTTACCTGGCCATGAAATTTTCTAACCATGTTACACAAATTTAGGGAGGCTGAAGGCTACCACCAAGGCTTCCTCCAAGCTGCTCATGCCATGTCAAGGGGCAGTATAACACATTTGGGGGTAAGTGCTATCTGCATCTCTTCCAAATACATTAGCCTTACAGATGCAAACGATTAGCTAGTGTTGTTATGATTGACAGGGGAGAGAGCGTATTCCACACCCACACCGACAGCATGGCCAGTTTTGCTCTCTCGGCTGTGGAATCATCTTGATTCAAACTCACGATTTCTGGATTGAAGGGTGATCTGTTGACATTTTCTGTTGCACCACTCAGCAGCCAGCTCCTCCATTTTTTACCAAGCAAAGACACCACAGCCACGCCCACTCCTTTTCCATTGGCGCACAAAACCGAAGCTCGTGAATTCACAGGTCAAATTTCACATACATGTCACTGCAAAGAACAGAAAGTGACGACTATCAGAAGCAAAGGCGTGGTTTTCTTTACGTCCTCCGTCCTTTCCCCTTCGGTGAACCATCTTTCGGATTTTATTAGTGTTTGGTCTGACTGCTAGTTTAACTGAAAAAGCAGAAAAGCTTTTTAGAAGCAGTGCAGAGCTGTCGTCTTTCACGTAATAAACCTAAGCCAATCGGCATATGGATTTGGAATGGCCCTCTGGAAGCCCCACCTCCTTACTCTATTCTAATGTTTCGCCTGGCACTCATGGTGCTTAAAAGATGCACCGACATGGCACTCTCAATTTCTCTCACTTTCTATTAATGTATGTTCAACTTAGATAACATCAGACACGTATATCGTTAACTAGATTTACATGTACAGCGCCCTCCACTAATATTGGCACCCTTGGTAAATTGTCTATATTGTTTAACCTTTTAATCTTTTGTTTAAAAAAAAAATAAAAAATCACAAGAATACTCCGCTCTCATGGGGAGAGTATTTTTGTGAATTTTTTTTGGCCCCAAGGGTGACAATATTAGTGGAGGGAGCTGTATATGCTTAACTAGATCGGGGAGCTAGGTTTATTAGGGATGCCAATGCAAAATTTTTCCCCCCAAAATGTTTAAAAGTAAAATGAAAAAAGATGAAATAACAATAACAAGATGAATTAATGATGTGTCAAACCTACCACTTTACAAAGAACATTATTGCTAATGATGATGATAATGAGTGATTAAACACGCTGTTTGTTTGCTTCTCTCTCCTCAGACGTGTTCAAACAGTAGCAGTAGATGCTATCGTTGCAACAATGAAAATCCCAGCTGTGTGGAAACATTTCATCCTCCTCCTCCATTCTCCTTCTCTGGCGTGGTCAAGTCTGTGTCCTAAAAGATACTGAACATATACTGTAACTGAACCCATCGATGTTCGCAGGTAGCTACATGCCACTGATCATAACAATCATGGTCTCCAGGAGAAAAAAAATAAAAAAGATTCTGATAGGGCGAGTTCTTCTAAAGCAGGATTACAGGGTTTCCTCTATATCGCATTACATCGGCCGTGCTTCTGTAAGAGATCCGGCCTGCTGCCGAGCGAATCCAGACTTTGGGCTAGATTACAGGATTTGTCGTGAACACGCTGTGTGTGTGAGCTCATGCAGGCAGGGCGAGTGCAGAGACTCACCTAGGATAAGAGATCTCATAATTACAGAGCGGCGTGTGAGCTTTGAGTGACGGCTGTAATCCCACAATACACTGGGTTCTAAGTAGTGACCACACACCCCACATCCCTGACCTGGAGCTCTCTTTACATGGGTTACACCACACCACCTTAACCACATTATTTTCAGCAGACCGATGGGCCGTGTCGCTTTGTATGTGATATTTCGTACAAGATGGGGCATGCTGTTACAGGAAAATAATCAATGCCATAGTGGCGTGGTGCCCTGAAATCCTATAAGTGTGCATCCTGAAGTGTTTTATTCCTCTTACAATCACGGCACTTCACTAATAATTGCATTTTTTTTTGTTTGTTTGTTTATTAATGAAAGAACATCACGTTGTACTTTTTATCCATTTATAGTTACGCTCGATGTTGTGGAACGTCCCTGAAACCAAAGTTCCTCACCAGCCTCTCTTTTCTCCTCTTTTTTTTTCCCTTTCTCTTGAAGTTAAAAAAAAAAGAAAGAAAACAAAAAACAAAAAAACGCAGCTTGTCGTGTGACCAAGAAACTTGAGAGCGTAAACTCCTGAAAACTTTCACTGGAGACTCCTTCCGTAAATGTTAATCGTACAGAAAGCTTCGCCGCATCGACAAACTCACTCGATTTGACTGGAGAAAAACGAGATACGGAGAGAAATGTAAAACCTCCCCGTCCATCCTTCGCTAAGGTTTAGATTTAAGCCTAGCCAGTCTATGTAGTCCCCTTCAACCCCCAACCCCCCTCCCTCCACACCCCACCCACACACACACACACACACACACACACAC
This sequence comes from Ictalurus punctatus, assembly GCF_001660625.3. Lineage (NCBI taxonomy): Eukaryota > Metazoa > Chordata > Actinopteri > Siluriformes > Ictaluridae > Ictalurus > Ictalurus punctatus. The sequence goes on from NC_030432.2 coordinate 21,528,285, forward strand.
ATACATACAAACTTACACCTAGGTCTTATCTGGAAGGAAACACATTTCCTCACTGCTTCAGCTGACGCTGGATTTCTCTCGGCTTTAGCTCGGACTTAGACACCTGACTGCAACCAGTTTAAAAAAAAAAAGGCCCAGCCACAATAGCTAACCATATTTCCTCTCTCTCTTTCTCTCTCTCTCTCTCTCTCACACACACACACAAATTGTATTTACTCAGGAGTTATTAAACTTTAATCCGGCTAAGAAGAGCACATTCTTGTGATGAATTTTAGATGATCCCTATATAACCCTGGCCTTCTCCCCCATCAAAAACACCCAACGTGCCGGGTTTTTAATAAACTCTATTATCTTCTCCAACCACCCAGTCGCAGTGAGCTGAGATGGAATTTCATATAACGGAGGGGGGGGGGGGGGGGGGGGGGGGGAGAAATGTAGGCTGTGGAGATGGCGATGGAGAGCGTAATCCTGTCGTGAACTGTCGGACAGGTGTTCGATTCAGCCGGCCATAGAGTTGACGCTAGAACGAGTAGGTGGTGTACTCGGTATTCTCTCAACATACGTCTACGCTTACTGTTCTATTGAAATTCATGCATTTACACGTTTTATCAGAACAGCACAGTTCTCTGGTTTCCACACTGCCTCAAAAAACATTCACCGTTCGTTACTCTGAAGCATTTAAATATTTAAAACCACAAGAATGTTTTTATCGGACAGTGTTTTACTCATGAACTTTTCCCCCTCCCATCGGTTTGAGCCTCATCCATTTTGTGTGTCCACGGCAAATGGTCGGGACGATCTGCTTCCTCTTCTGGTGTACTGTATTCCGGATTCCGATTGGTTAGAAGGTGTTGATTGATTGTCTAGAACAACAGCTCTGAGAGTAGTACAGCTCTAAATCTCAGCTTTACTGGTTATGAATGCGCTCGTTCTAATACTTTATCGTTTGCGTACGCAAGGACGTTTATGACCGATGCTCGGTTTAACTTATTGATCCAGAGCGATTTACAAATCAAATGAGACAGGATATAACTAAAGGTTCAGGATCTTGCTCAAGGACCCAAAAGCAGCAGCATGGTGGCCGGCACTCCATTTAAAATCGAATATATCACCACACAGGCTTTGTTATTTAACAGCGAATATACTGTGTGTACATGTTGATTTGAGGAAGTGTCTCTGTAAGGAGACTTTTATTTTACTTTATTGAACTTTTCCATAACTTATGGAAGGAGTCTCCAGTGTCAAGAAGGCTGATTTATTTACACTCGGCTTGGCTAATGAGTGTCACAGTTGAATCTAGTGTATCTCTGGTGGAATCTAACACCAGGGCTGCCACGAGGAGAAGTCTGAGAAACTAACGTCACATTCTAGCCAACTTACAAGACAAATGTTTGTTTACTTCGCAGACATATTCCTGGATGCATGATTTCCTTGGATCACCCAAGACATTCGAACAGTATCTGTATCTGTTAAGAGCTCCAAAGATCTACATCTGTATTTAAATCCTCAACCTCAGCAACATCACTTCACCGACTGATCCTGTTTAATCCTGCTCGAGCAGTTACGATATTTGCTTGTGCCATCCCATAATATTTTCTGATAAATTTAGCATTTACCGTAGTTCATATTTGACCCAGAGCTTGCGCTCGAATGAAAGTAAAAACCTGCAGCTCTACGCAACGATTTTTGTTGTGTCCCACAGGATCCCAGTTCCAACGCTCAGCCAGATGCCCTATAAACCGTACTGGGAAAAAGCAAGCAAACAAACTCACAACAAATAATCGGGGTTGTGATTGTGATACGATGCGTCGTAATGCAAAATAGTGATGATGTGCGATGTGGAAAAGTGCGATTCACGTTGTGGAAATCAGAATTCTGTTAAATCAAACCTGTTTATCTAATGCAACTGCACTGTTTGAGCACTAAGCACTAGAGGTCCCAATCTGCACAAGCCACAGCAAGTGCAACCCATAGCGACTTAAGTGACAGCTATCTCCAGATCACAATGACCGACACACAGAATAGGTGATACGGCTAGACAAGCATGTTATAATAGTTAAAAAGAGGACTTCAGTAGCTTCGTAAATGACTCCTGCCCCACACCACTGCACCATCAATAGGTCATGGAAACCGATCATTTTAGCCGACTTTGGAGCTCTATTTCTATTGAACATGAGTCAGAGGCTTTGTTTAATGAATCATATTGTTTGGAGAATCTACAAATTTATTTATTTATTTTTAAGACATGATGAACCTGTAGTACATTTCGTTTACAATATTAAATATCATTTTTTTTTAAATAAAAAGTTTTCTACAGGCAAAAATGAACATGGTTTTGCATCGTTTATGAGGTACTGTGAATCGAATCTGTACACAGAGAGCAGAAGAAAGCTAACTCAGTAGCCATGCTAATGGCTGAAGCTGTGTTTTCCCTAATTGCTCAGCCTCTGTGCCAACCTGCTGCCAGTCCTGGCTTGGCAGCCGACACCACCCCTGTCTCTGCAGCCATATAAGTGTTTAACTGACCCTTCCCCATCTGTCGTGAATGCAAAGAGCGTGCCAAACACGGCCCTGTACGCCAGCTGAGGCCTGCAGGCCAACGCCAATGTGCTTTGTTTGTTTCCCCCAACAGGCAACAAATATTTGTTGCTCTAAATGATGGCAAAATCAGTAGCGATAGCTCTAGTGATCTACTCAGGGGTGATATATCCGAATTTATTACTCTCTCTGTAGCTAGTGTTGCACTTTGATTACTAGCTAAAAAAGTTTTGCTCCCCGTAACAGCTCGAGTCATTTCATTCTAACCTCCAGCGCAAGGCAAACGCGGCGCGCTGTATTCGGACAAAGACACACGTCTGCGCTCTATAGAGTGCCGCCACACCAAATCTGTTCTCGGCTCATTTCCATATATTAGCTGATAATGACATTCTGTTCGGAATGAAAGTCCGCCCGGAGTAGGAGCACGTTGTATTGTAAGTAAGCTCCATGACGAATGATCATCATGCCCTCTAAAACGCAATTCACCATGAATGCTATCGCCTGCAGGTTCGAGAGAACAGACTTTCAGAAAATCTACTGCTGATTGTCCTTTGATGAGAATGCCAGTCGTGTTGAGTTACAGCCGGTCGTGCTAACCCCGGAGTGAGGAATAGCGAGAGAGAGAGAGAGAGAGAGAGCTGAGAGAAAGAACAAGTTCCTTAAGAAAAATAATCACGTCATAACATGAGAAATGTGATCACGTGGAAAAAAAAAAAAACATGTTATGCCCTGAAGTTGTAAACACCTATGACGTTACGTGAACAATATTTGATCACATAAAATATCACGTGAAAAATAAACACAGGTGCGCTACTTAATAAATCATGAAAAAAACCATGTGATGAAAATGAAAATTGGGGGGGAAAAAAAAGAAAATAACTGAAAAACGTGCACCACATGAGAAAATGTAATGTGTGAAAAATAAATAATAATAATAATAAAAAAAACGTAAACAATTTGCAAACATAAATGACAAAAATGTACCCGACGTGTAAAAAGGACATATGTGGAAAAAATACGTCAAAATATAACACGTGAAGTTCAAGTGAGTACAGAAAACTCCTACAAACGCCACGTGTTCCTTTAAACATGAGATTTTTTGCCTAGTTTCAGGTCTTTAGTGTGGTGTTTGAGATGTAGAAAACATTTGAACCCTGGATTCACTAGATAATGAATTATAAGAGAAGTCAAGCGTGATAACTTCTTCACTTCATTTGTTCCAGGCGTCGTTATTAATGTCATCCAACGGCACCAAAATCTATGTTCATCTCTGAGCCTCTGCTGCTACAGTCACTGCATCATTCAGTACAGGACTGGATACTGAATAGCGACTACACCACACACTCAGGAAAATCAACATCTCCGATGGGTTTCCGGCTCTTCTCGAGGAACTGGACAACCCCCTTCACATCCCAGCTCTCCTTTCATTACAGTCCTTGAGCCTGTGTTTAAATTGCAGGTCTCAGATGGTCTCCTCCCTCTTTCCCAAGGTAATGGCACCCAAGGTCATCATTATGATGAGCACAGAGTCAACATCAAGGCAAGCTTTCATTAGAGCAACCAGATGCTCTACTTTACTTGACTCCACTCCAGCCTGACCATATTCTTCATCCTCCATCTCATCTTTCTCTTTCAAACTACAGGTTAACACACAACATCCTGGACAACCACGTATGAACCATGGGTGATCATTTTTATATGATGTGTTTTGAATTTTATTTATTGGTAGCTCAGTTTTGTGGAGTAATGAATGGTCCATTGTAAAAAACAAAAAAACAAACAAAAAAAACAACAACAACAACTTATAATTAGAAAGGTACAATAAGTATATAAGGAATAATAATAATAATAATAATAATAATAATAATAATAATAATAATAATAATAATAATAATAATAAAAAACCTCAATGCCATGCTGATATAGTCTATAAAAATAATAAAAATTTGACAATTTGGAGTTACTTTTACTGCACTGAAGTTGAATATTTTCCTAAAACTAGGGGAAAAAATACATTTATTTGTTGGTGTAGCAACATGGATTAGAAGCAGTATAAACCAAGAGAGAATAATAAAAATATAAATAATAATAAAAAAAAAACCCTTTGTAAACATCTATTACCTTCCACAAGCTCTTAAGCAACCCCCACACTAAAGCAAATTCCACTCCGGTCCTTCAGGTTCAACCACTTCAACAAAACCTTTGCACTGCTTTTAAAGCATATTGGTTTAGTAATTAAGAGCGAGCAAATGCCCTGTCTTGTCCTCAGCATGTCACAGACGTCATAGACGATTTTTACGAACGCTCACTGGAATACAAATCACCGCTGTTCTGTAAAGGTGTAGAGTGAAGCGGCGTGAAGCCTAAAATCAGCTGAAATCTTAATGCAGGGTGACAGTAATTACCCAGCGCACCATCACCGTAGCCTGTGGAGATGACAGAATGGTGTGTAGTGTTGAACCAACAGTGAGAATGGTGTGTGAGCGAAGAATAACTCAGGCAGGTAAAGAGATTAGCTAAGCTCCACTTTACTTGCATGCACCAGTACATGGCCTCGTCAGTGATGGAAAGAGTACGAGCCACAAAAAGTAGTGATCAAGAAAATCTCTCAAGTTAAGTCATCTGGTGAAAATGTACAGTTACATAAACAGAAATCTTTAGGCCTACGATTGACACAACTTATCCGAGAACGCTCTATATCTGAGGAACGCATTTTGTTGAACAATTATGCTAACTAGCCAAGTGAGCTATGCTGACTTGAAGACTCAATTATCAGCTGTAGCTAAACAACGATAATGTTAGCTTGCTAACTAGCTTGCTATGATTGTTAGGTAATTTATTCATTTTTCGAGCTACATAGTCCTATAAAAGTACTATGATTTAATTCTACTCAAAAAGGTACCATTACTGTGAACCATGTACTCAAGTACTATAATGAGAGTACATGTATTTCGTTACTTTCCACTTCAGAGCATCACTTACAGTAGCTGAGGTACTCATAGTACAATAAACCTGTTCTTTATGATGCAGTTTAACTTCCGGTTAAAGGCAACCACATAAAGATATATCGTGGGTTGAAGGGGTTAATGGTCTGAACCCCGAGATGGTGATGAGTCAGTTGTACAGACAGGAAGTTCAACAGCTGGTCATCTAGGCTGAACAATCCAGACTTGAACGTGATCAAAATGGTGTTGTTGATGTTGGACTTCACGAGGTGGACTTCAGGGGGTGGATTTTATTGATTTATTTTTCTTTTAATGCCATGTCAGTATCAATGGCTATTTTCATGGTAAGATCAAGGCAGGTAAAACAGGGCATTCAATAAAATCTTGCAATCTTATAACACAAAATCTATATAAGATCCTTCAATTTAAAATTAGATAAAAATTCTAAGAATTTTCTGGTGAGCCATTTTGGAAGACTTCCAGATAAGTATTTTCTGAATAGAAGTGTTGTCTAACATTGTTAAGAATAGGACAGTCCATTAAAACATGCTTGACAGTCATTCCTATCTTACAGAAATCACATGTCTTGTGATACACACAATATCTTGTGTATACAGTCTAGAATCAAAGGGGAAATGAAGGAAGCATCTTATATATAACTGGGTTATCTTCGTGTAGTTTGTTATGAGCACACTGATCCTATTACATTTGCCACTATTTTGAAATGCGCAAACTCATTGACAATCAGCAATTCTCACTTTGAGGGCTTCCTTAGCAACAGTGTCTTCATGTGGTGGACTTCAGGGGGTAAAATTCAGAGGGTGAACTTCAGGAGGTAAGATTCAGGGGGTAAAATTCAGGGGCTAAACTTCAGGGGGTAAAATTCAGGCAGTGGACTTCAGGCGGTAAAATTCAGGGGGTAAAATTCAGGGGGTGAAATTCAGGGGGTAAAATTCAGGGGGTGAACTTCAGGGGGTAAAATTCAGGGGGTGAACTTCAGGGGGTAAAATTCAGGGGGTGGACTTCAGGGGGTAAAATTCAGAGGGTGAACTTCAGGAGGTAAGATTCAGGGGGTAAAATTCAGGCAGTGGACTTCAGGCGGTAAAATTCAGGGGGTAAAATTCAGGGGGTAAAATTCAGGGGGTGAACTTCAGGGGGTAAAATTCAGGTGGTGGACTTCAGGGGGTAAAATTCAGGGGGTGAACTTCAGGGGGTAAAATTCAGGGGGTGAACTTCAGGGGGTAAAATTCAGGTGGTGAACTTCAGGGGGTAAAATTCAGGGGGTGAACTTCAGGGGGTAAAATTCAGGGGGTGAACTTCAGGGGGTAAAATTCAGGGGGTGAACTTCAGGGGGTAAAATTCAGGGGGTAGACTTCAGGGGGTAAAATTCAGGGGGTGAACTTCAGGGGGTAAAATTCAGGGGGTGAACTTCAGGGGGTAAAATTCAGGGGGTGAACTTCAGGGAGTAAAATTCAGGGGGTGAACTTCAGGGGGTAAAATTCAGGGGGTGAACTTCAGGGGGTAAAATTCAGGGGGTGGACTTCAGGGGTAAAATTCAGGCAGTGGACTTCAGGGGGTAAAATTCAGAAGGTAAAATTCAGGGGGTAGATTTCTGGGGGTAAAATTCAGGGGGTGAACTTCAGGGGGTAAAATTCAGGCAGTGGACTTCCAAGGGTAAAATTCAGGCGGTGGACTTTAGGGGGTGTCCCTGACCACTGCCTCCCCTCACCTTACTGGATAAGACTATGAGGACTGTGGAGCTCTTCAAGTATGTGGGACTCAACAGAGGATGTTCTTCCTGTATCAACTGAGCAAGTACAACTTCCCAAAGAAGATGTTGGTTCTGCACAGCAATTTAGGGAGAAATCTGCAGTCTTTTACAGACCTGGCCTCCTCCCGAGCCTCCTTTCTCTCCAGCAGACACTTCCATTCAATTTGTCTCAAAACCACCAGACACTGGGGAAGCTTATTATTTCCTCATGAATTATGAACACTTAATTGCCTCACAAACATCATAACTGTATCACTGACAGCATTGTGTTTGGCTTTACGATGGAGTACCTTTGTGTGCAATAGTTGTATACAGTATACAGTACTGTAGTATCCACTTCATAACAGTTGTGTGTTATAATGTCACTAGTGTCCTTGTGTTGTTGTAATATTTAATGTCTATAAGCACAATGAGAGCTCAACAGTTGAGACAAACTCATTGTATACTGTAGTGGACTTGGTCAATAAAGCCTGACTCTGATTCGGGCTCTAAATGCTTCAAGTTCTGGTGTATCTGCCTGATCTCATGAGGCAGTATAACCCCTTATAAACACTTTACTCATCAATGGCAGACCAACTGTTAATCCTGAGAATCATCAGCACTCACAGCTCAACTCGTGGAAGATGTTTTCCTTATTTCACCCTTAAACTCTGGAATAATGTCCAGGAGAACATCAGGAATGTTCCACAATTCTACAGGGGTGTTTAAATGCAAATTTGACCTGTTTAAAGATCTTGAGTCTGTTATGATGTTAAACGTACTTTTGATGTTTTTTTTTCCATCCATCCATCCATCCATCCATCCATCCATCCATCCATCTTCAACCGCTTACTCCTTTTCCGGGTCATAGGGGAACCTGGAGCCTATCCCAGGGAGCATGTTTTATTTATTTATTTATTTATATATATATAAATCCTTATAGATTTTTTTTTATTTATGTACGATTAATTCATTACATATGCTAGCCCAAAAGAATCCTCGAGTATAAATAAAACCATTTAACCAGAAACGTGTATTTATTTGTAAAAATTTCAGAGCATTCTTCTAATCTGCGATATGATTTTTTGCTTCCAGAATTGTAGGGAAAAAAAAAAATTCAACATGGATTCTACACGAATATTCCTGCCATCTCATCCTCATCTTCAAAAACACATCAAAAGCCCTTTAGTGACTATCTAACACTAGATCTTCCTGTAGCCAGATGTATAGGAGGTGAAGACAGGTTTTTCAGAATGTTGGGAACATGTTTATGCTTAGGCTATACTTTCTTGAACATAAAAATAACTTTATTAACCAGTTAAGCACTTTTACAAATGACATTTTCTCTCTGGGAAAATTTGAGTGATTTTGTTGACATTTTCACTAAAGTTCAACACTGATTAATTTTCATGCTGTTTTAGATTTTTAGTCTTCAGTTATTATTATTATTATTATTATTATTATTATTATTATTATTATTATTATAGAATCTAGGCATAAGTACTGCTATCAGAAGGTTCCTCAGGCAGATCTTATAGGAACACATCCTGCTCATTTGCGCTAGCTCCCTAGCGTACCTGGACATGCTTTGCAGTGTAACAGGGTCCCGACCCCAAACCTGAAACAGAAAGACCAATGCAGCCTGAATGTTAGTAATTGGGAGTGATGAAAAGCCCTAGAGGCGCTGATGGAGCATAATCTACAGACTCGCCCGGCTTCTCTCCACTAATGCCATCTAGCAGCGTCCTCCAGGTCCCTGTACGGGTCATTATGAGGACTTGCGATAGTTAAAACAATACCGACCTCCTTCTGCTTCAATTTATCATGTTGCAGTGGTGAGTATGTCTTACACTATAACATACTTACTGTTTTTAGGATGGTTTAAATATAGGACCAGGTAAAGATCTTGCAAAGATCTTGCACGTAATGGACCAAGAACAGACCATGTGGAATGTGGAATTGCTGGGAAATTATTGGCACAGGCAGACTTCTTTTATGGTCTTTGATTTAAAACACTGAAGCAACAATGTATAAGTAAAATCCTAAATTTACAGAAATTAAGATGATGTTAGCAGTCTTCGTCCAGTGAATATTATTTTCGATCTCAGCATTAAAAGTCTTATTTTTTCTCTAATTCACCCCGTTTTGCACATGCTTGAATAAAAATAATGAAAAATCGCATTTTCTGTGACTGAAAAATATTTGATGTGATCAAAGTGTATCATGAGTAAGAAATCAAACTGGGAAATAATCAACAATCAGGCAAACTTACTGTTACCTAGCCCAAAGTTATTCTTTTCCTATAACAGCTAATCCTGGGGTGTTTTTATCCATTTATATTTACATGTTGTGTAACATCAGTGAAACAAGTTAGCTCCTGTTATCACTTGCATTATAGCAGCTATAAACCTACGGTCCCTCACCAGCCTCCCCTTTTTCTCTCTTGAAGTTAATAACGCAAAAAAGTTCCTCTTGTTTAGCAAGAAAGCAGAAACTCTTCTGTACTGAATGTCTGAAAGTGTCAGCTTTAGTGACATGATTTTATGGAGACGCCAGTGATCCTGATCCATTCTGGTCTCCGGACCTTCCTGATCTGTTGGGTTGCCCTACCTCTGGATGGAGCTCTCATCAACTGGAGGCTACAGCCTGGAGATTGCTGAGGACGGTACCGCTTGAAGTACCATGGAAATGGTTTTAGACCTCAATTCCACGTGGATATTTTCGCTGTGGTTGCTGGGACTACGGTTGCTGCGATGTCCTTGGGACTGCGATTACCACATGCAGTTTTACACTCAGGTCTCCTTTAATGAACAGTGGACTAGTTCAACAAACAGACTTCATATAAACACCATAATGACCTTTCTTTTACTCTCACACTATCCGCCGTTACCCAGATGAGGACGGGTTCCCTTCTGAGTCCGGTTCCTCTCAAGGTTTCTTCCTCATATCATCTCAGGGAGTTTTTCCTCACCACCGTCTCCACCGGCTCGCCCAATAGGGATAAATCCACACACTTAAAATCTCTATCCTGTGTTTATATGATTCTGTAAAGCTGCTTCGAGACAATGTCCATTGTTAAAACCGCTATACAAATACAATTGAATTGAATTGAACTTTACCATCTGACTGTTACAAAGCTCTGACACTGGAGACTCCTTCCATAAATACTAAACAAACGTCTCCTTACATTTCAGAAAATTCCAGCAGTGTAATACTTTATAAAACATGCTAAACATAGAACACTATGTGTATTATTATGTAGTAATGTCCATCTTATTATGGAGTTCCTAAGGTATTTAGTTACATGAGTGAGGATGGAAAGTCTGGAGCCATCAAGTTTAAGGGCTTAATTCAGAAACCAAAAATGGGTGTCACCAAGCAACACATTATTTTCATGCACACTAAAAAAACCAACAACAAAAAAAAACCCACGCAAGACATTTGTCAAAAACGCAGCATGAAAGATCACCCCGAATCCCTGCATTCATTTACACTGTAGACATGCATGAAATGCTTGTGTTTGCTTAAAAGCGAGAAATGAAAAATCGCACTACACGGGCCATCATTCACGTCAGCATTAGCATACTGAGTGTCTGAGGAACGTAAAGTTTTCTCAGTCAAAGCGATGCTGATTTCACTTGAGCGCATCAAAAGCCAGTTCAGCTAAACAGCAGTGCAAACTGTCGCGTATGTCATTACACCAGTCAGATTTATTAGCATGCCAGGAACGACATCGTAATTGATGCTTTCAATTCGCACAGAGTCACTAAGGAATTTACAAGCCGGGGAATACTAATAGAACGAGCGGCGTGGATGGGTACACGAGGTCGGTAATGTGTTACAAATTCAATAGCGATTTATCTGCATAAAAGAAAGAAAGAAAGAACGAAAGAAAGAAAGAAAGCAGGAGCTTTGGAGGTTTTCAGTGAGAAACAACAGCAGCAAAAGAGATCCTGAAATGCCACGATTGTTGAATCATCAACAAAGTTGAATTGATCAAAAATTGAGGCATACATAATACTTCAGCATTGGTGATGACGTCGGGTTTAAACGTACCCAGATCGGAGCAATAGCAAAGCCATACTCATACACAGGAATGAAGCACACACACACACACATCCAAATAAAAAGCCTTTAGGGGTTTAATCAGTAATCCACATCTATCAGGTCATCAAAGCTCCCCTCTGTGCATCGCTTAGCCACATTACCCCAAACACAGCCAGTCCCAAATGTCATTACGCTCTCATTACTCGTCCAGGTTCTGGCCTGCATCTCAAATTGCTCATTTAACTCGCCGAATCCAGCCAACAACCATCCCTGATATTCCAGCTCCTCTACCGGAGACACACAGACGAGCTAGAGTGAGCGTTAGTATTGACCAGCACGGGGAATCTGTACTGGATAAATCAAGCCAGCTGCTAAAAGAGCAGTGCTGGGCTTTACAGCAACTCCGTGTTGGTGCTAACCGGCTAATATGGATTCAGATGCAATCACGAAACACACATTTAAATTTAAAGATAATGACTTACCTTAATGTCCCAAGGCAGTGCAATGTGGGTAGAGGGAAAGAAAGAAAAAAAAGTGAAGAGAGGATTAGATACATTTACACAGTGCATGGCTGATGAAGGTATCCTGTAATGGTTTTATCATATTAACCGCTTTATTAAATGACCTTAGTTCAGTATTTATAACTGTAGAATGTAGATTGGTGGAGTCCAAACTCTTTAGAGATGGTTTTCCAGCCTGACGAGCATCATCAACTCAGAAATCCATGATACACTTCCACAAACATCTGTTCTGAAGATCAGACTTTGATAGATCCCTGTTCTTTAAATAAAACAGGACGCTGACTCACACCTGAATTCGTCATCCCATTGACGGAAAACACCTGACTCTAATTTCACCTTCAGATTAGCTGCTAATCCTAGAGGTTCACATACTTTTGCCACTCACAGATATGTAATATTGGATCATTTTACTTAGTAAATAAAGGACCAAGTATAATATTTTGGTCTGATTATCTGTTTAATTGGGTTCTCTTTTTCTACTTTTAGGACTCGTGTGAAAATCTGACAATGTTTTAGTTCATATTTTGCAGATATAGAAAATTCTAAAGGGTTCACAAACTTTCAAGCACCACTGTGTGTACATATACACTGAGCGGATCACTAGAACACAATTAGACTACAGAGAAAAAAAAAGGATTTTTAAGTAAAGTTAATATTCCTATATTAACAGTTTAATCATTTTATAGCTGTTATAGTGTTGATGTTTTTTTCCTTTTTTTTTTTTTTTTTTTTTTTTTACAAAACGAGCGCTTCTATGATAAAGCTACTTATGCACTTCCTGACCAGCCTTATTCCAACAGGCATCATGTTTAATGTCTATCTGACACGACCGCTACAGTTTTTCTTTTGTCGTAAAGTTGCTATAACATCGTAACCACTGACGTCATGACGACTGCTCCGGAATGTCACGGTCGCATATTAATGATGCCACTAATTTATAGTCAGAAAAAAAACACACAACTTCATTACGTTGTCATCGGGCTGCATAAAAATGCTATAAATAGTCAAATGAAATGGATTTTTTACTTCAGCGATAGAGCAAACACACGATTTTATCATTACAGTGCACTAACCTTCATAACTAAGTACACAAAGGCATGTGTCATAACCTTCTAATGCACTGTGTGTTCTTCCTGAAAGTGTCTTAACACAACCTTAGGTCAACAAATAAATGGTCAGTCCTTCAGATCTTAGATACCTGACATGACAAGGGAATAATTTTCAGAACAAGCCTCTTCTGAATGTCTGTAAACATTAAAAAAAAAAATGGATAAAAATGTACAATGTGTCATTCTTTATGAAAGGGAAAAAGGCAAACCGCTGTGGTATGAGAAGAATGAAGCACTTTAGCACGTGCTTTTATTGGAAAAATACCCAAACTCAGGGTGGTAACAGTAACGACGCTTCATCACACCACTGTATTACTGATTAGTTTCCTATGACACTGGTATGACACTGAGTGTACTATTCCTTATTTATTTCTATTCATATTTGGTTTATTTACATATAGCATAATAGAGATGTGGCCACGATTGAACTGTGTTTAACGTAACCTACAGAGCAAGTGAGTGAGAGTTCGATATGTCGATACGCATCATGTGTATGTGACCGAATGTCGATATCCGTTGTATCAAAGCAGCTATATCAGTCACCACGAAGGGCTTATGTACAGTAGGCATCATATAGCACTATGAACCTTGCCCTTGAATAGTTGAGTTAATCATTGATTTTCAGTTACGATTGCAAAAATATGGTTTCTCATATGACTTTTTCACAATTCATGCTTTTATAATATATACTAACTGTCTTAGCTTTAAAGCAAACCCTTGATTCTGATTGGTCGGGCTTATTCATACTGTAAATAAACTTATTCACCACAACCACACAACCAGAGGACAACAAGGTATTGATTTTTTTCTCCGCCACATCGGGGGCATGTGCGAATTGAAAAACACAGCACGCATCAAACTTTAGCCTGTCTACAAATCCAAAATAAAAGCCTGATTATAAAAGAGTAATGGCAGAGAGAGAGATAGATAGATTGAGAGAGATAGAGAGAGAGAGAGATTCATTCACAACAGATGGGAAAACTGTCCACCTTTCACATTTACGGTTGATAACATCACCATTTTTATGGTGGCCAGTGTTCTCATAGAGAGAGCCTGACTGCTCTAATGAGATGCCACTTGATTTACAGGCCGGATAGTTAATAGCAACAGTGGCTCGCCAAAAAGCTGTTCCCCAGCGCTCGAGTGTCGATAGAGATCAATTCAGTCAATGCCATTATTAATAAAGTCCAGCGCTGGGAAAGACACGAGAGAGACACGTGATGTTAAGCCAGATTGATCTGAATGGAAATGGATTTCATAAAGCACCCAAATACCATCATTATACAGCCAACGATGGAGTCGCACTTACAGGACCTGTGAGGACAAAGAAGAGCTATAAAGGACAAATCAGACACCTACACGCTGCTGGCCGTCAATATTTCAGATGCACCAAAGAAAACCACTGTGCTGTAAGTGAGAGGTAGAAAGACAACGCAACAACTTTGCTTATACTGCTGTATGTAAGGAATAAAATACTTCATGTCGTGCTGTTACAAGAAACTAATCAACAACAGTGTGGTAGTGCGATGAAGCGGAGTTACTGTTACCACCGCAACGCTGATTATTTTCCAATAACAACACATCCCGAAGTGTACCGTTTTCTTACAACGCAACAATTTGAATAACCATTACATTTTTTTTTGGTTTGTTTGTTTTGACGAACGACACATTTATCCGTTTCTAAAACAGACAGCGACAAACTAAGACATGGAAAACAGGTGAGGCTTGAAACCATGAAATAATACACAAGGAACAGGAACTAGAAAACAAGGTGTGGACTTAATGCTAGGAATGCGCGATAAGACCTCGCGAAAACACAAATCGACAGCTGCAAATACACTGGCGAACTAATCAAGGATTAAGCACGGAACAGGTGAACACAATAAGGCAACAACCAGTGACTGAACGGGGGCGGAGACAGGGCTAAAACAGAAATAAATACACATGGTATGTCAACGTACATCAAGAAGGGGAATTTGTGACAATAAATTAACTATAGAATATAAAAGTAAAAGATAACAATTTAAAAAAAATATCCTAACATCAAACCTTGTTGCGTATCTACGACTCACAAATGAACAGGAGATTTGGATTTGGCTAAATGTAAAATAAGGTTTATTTCTTTTGTTAAGAAGTAAAAATAATGTTAAAGACGAAGCAGAGTTACTGATACCCACCCAAAGGTGACATGCTCTGAAGTGTTTTATTCCTCTTACACCACACAATTCACCAACAATTACAATTACATTTTTTATAACAATACTTTTTACCTTTATCCGGTTATAGTTACATTTAATGTTGAGGAACATTTGTGACACAAGTTAGCTACAGTTCTCATGAATGTTATACTGTAGCAGCTATAAACATTCGTTGCCTCACCAGCCTTTTTTCCCCTTTCTTGAAGTTAATAAGACAAACAAACAAACAAACAAACCAAATACGCAGCTTGTCATGTTACCAAGAAACCACATATCGCAAACTCTTCAGTCCTGAAGACTCTGAAAAACTCAAACTTTACTGTTATGAAGCTCTGACACTGGAGACTCCTTCCACAAAAGTTAAAAGTCCCGCCATGTTAATGAGCTGTTAGTATAGAAACGATACCGTAGTAGAACGAGCGCATTAATATAAGCCAGTGATTTGAATTAGAGCTGGAACTGTTGTCCGAGCCTAATCAATACCTTCTGACCAATCAGAATTCAGCAGCGATGCGGTATACGTCTGATTATTATCCAATGATTCGAATTACAATTTAAACAAAAAGTCTTAAGCGCATACACCAACAAGTGTGAAACCTTGAAAAGGCTAACAGGAAGTGTGTCGATTCCTTTCCAGGGTCCCAGCTGTCCATCACACATGCATAATCACCCTGCACATATACCCCCTATGGAAAAGCACTTAAGTGTGTGTGTGTGTGTGTCTTCACCAATAAAGCCTATTGTCAGTAAATCACATTGTAGTTTATTGATTATTTTGCGTCGTATTTTCATAAACCAGCCTAATCCATGCCACTTACACCGGGGAATTCAGTCCCGAAATGCAATTTCACCACCAAATGCTAATATCGGCTGTAGCTTCAGGGATTTATTTTCATGGTCCAAAACTAATTTCGCTCCACATATACTAAATATGTATGATGTAAATGATATATAGTTATGCTTTGAGTAATTTATGAGCCAAGCCTATAAAATGAATTTTGAAATAAAGCCGTTTGTTTAAACGCCCCCCAAACCCCTGCGCTCTTCACATGCCTGATAGAACAATACATTACCATAAATATGGGTGTGCTGACATTTAATATTTTAATATCGCCAGTTTAAGACTCAATAAAGATGGCTATGTTGAAAGTTAGCGGAAGCTAAACACGCAATTCTTGTGTATTTTTAGAGCGCTGTGTAGAGCCTTTCTTACTCATTGTTATTGCTTCCTCTTCTTCTTCTTATTATTATTATTATTGATAACCTAAAAAATTGTGTACAAATTATTTTGACATATTTGAAATGTATTTGAAAGGTTAGATTGTGCATGCTCTGATAATACAAAAAAAAAAAACAAACAAACAAACAAACAAAAAAAAACCCTGATGGCCGAACATCTATGGTTTATTTTAATTAATTTTATTTTATTTATTGTGAGTCAGCAATTCTGTGGCACTATGCCACCCTGTTGTTTTATGTCTCCCAGGTATTTTTTTATATTTTATTTGATTATTTACTACTGTACTTTTATTACCATTATTGTTTAAAATAAATAAATAAATAAATAAACAATAAACATCTCTATGTCTTTTGAAACTATTTCTCTCTTCTTTTTCTTCTTCTTGTTATTATTATTATTCATATACATCAAAGTGTGCAATAATAATACATGTTTATAGTGTGTGGTCTGAGAATACGAAATATTGCATTGCAAATATATTATTCATCTGTTTTTTTATCAGATGAATAATATATTATCCATCCATCCATCTTCCACTGCTTACTCCTTTTCTGGAGCCTATCCCAGGGAGCATGGGGCACGAGGCGGGGTACACCCTGGACAGGGTGCCAATCCATCACAGGGCACAACCACATACACACTCACACACCCATTCATACAATTTGGACATGCCAATCAGCCTACCATGCATGTCTTTGGATTGGGGAGGAAACCGGAGTACCCGGAGGAAACCCCTCAGCAAGGGGAGAACATGCAAACTCCGCACACACAGGGCCGCGGTGGGAATCGAACTCCCGACCCTGGCGGTGTGGGGCGAACGTGCTAACCACTAAGCCATTATGTTGAATCTCACTGGTTTGCCAGAGTTGCATATAATAGAATTATATATATAGTATAATAGATATATTTTTGCTAAATACAGTAAATGCTAAGTGTGTGTACTTGAACTAAAAGAAGTTTAACGAAAAGAAATTCCTCGGCTACGTTTCGTCTTCCGCTGCTTTCATGCTAATTGAGAAAGTGACAAGTTTTCGACTTGGATTAAAGTGACAAGCTGAAGTTTCAGCCAGCCTGAAGTCACACTCTGAGCTGTGAGGACTTCAGAAGCTTTGGCTAATCCCACACTGACGGGTCCAAACAAACCCCGTCTCACCCTCGACTGTGTGCCACTTGCGTGTGCTAATGCGCTAATGCTACTCTCCTCCATCAGAATGCCATCCTATTTCACCTAATCACATTCAGTACCACTTCAGAAGGATATT
>NC_030432.2:21550894-21568394 GCF_001660625.3 Ictalurus punctatus
GTCTCTGCCTCACTCTCTGCACCTCTCTGTCTCTCACTCTCTGCCTCTCTGTCTCACTCTCTATGTCTCTGCCTCACTCTCTGCACCTCCCTGTCGCTCACTCTCTGTCTCACTCTCTGCCTCTCTGTCTCTCACTCTCTGCCTCTCTGTCTCACTCTCTACGTCTCTGCCTCACTCTCTGCACCTCTCTGTCTCTCACTCTGTGCCTCTCTGTCTCACTCTCTGCCTCTCTGTCTCTCACTCTCTGCCTCTCTGTCTCACTCTCTACGTCTCTGCCTCACTCTCTGAATCTCTCTCACACTGTATCTGTCTCTCTCTCTCTGCATCTCTCTCACACTGTATCTGTCTCACTCTCTGCCTCTCTCATGCTGTATCTGTCTCTCTCTCTCTCTGCATCTCTCTCACGCTGTATCTGTCTCTCTCTCTCTGCATCTCTCTCACACTGTATCTCTCTCTCTCTCTCTCTGCATCTCTCTCACGCTGTATCTGTCTCTCTCTCTGCATCTCTCACGCTGTATCTGTCTCTCTCTCTCACTCTCTGCATCTCTGCCTCACTCTCTGCATCTCTCTCATGCTGTATCTGTCTCTCTCTCTGCATCTCTTTCACACTGTATCTGTCTCTCTCTCTGCATCTCTCTCACACTGTATCTGTCTCTCTCTCTGCATCTCTCTCACACTGTATCTGTCTCTCTCTCTGCATCTCTCTCGCACTGTATCTGTCTCTCTCTCTGCATCTCTCTCATGCTGTATCTGTCTCTCTCTCTGCATCTCTCTCATGCTGTATCTTTCTCTCTCTGCTTCACTCTCTCTCTCTTTCTCTACACCTCTCTGTCTCTCTCTGTGTGTGTCTGCCTCACTCTCTGTCTCTCTCTCTCACTTTGTATCTGTCTCTATCTCTGCCTGACTCTCTGTCTCTCAAATTCAAATTCTCTCTCTCTCTCTCTCTCTCTCTCTCTCTCTCTCTCTCTCAAGATTCAAGATTCAAGTAGCTTTATTTGCATGGTAAAAGGCTTTACATTTCCAAAGCAGAACCCATGTCTGAAAGAAGGTGTGCAGGAGGTCTTGATGCTGCTGTAGACCTTCTTTCGTGGGTGACAGCAGCACCAGATCATCTGCGCACAGGAGGCATTTGACTCGAGTGTCTAGTAGAGTAAGACCGTGTGCTGCAGACTGTTCTAGAGCCCTCGCTAGTTCGTTGATGTTTATATTGAATAGGGTGGGGCTCAATCTACAGCCCTTTCTGTGTGTCTCTCTCTCTATCTCTCTCTGTCTCAGCCTCTCTATCAGTCTACATTAAGATTACCTGCCTCTCTCACTCTGTCTTTCTGCCCCCCTCTCTGTCTCTCTCTATCTCTCTCTCCCTAATGTACAACTTCTGTCCAATCGGATTTGAGAATTCACCCGCGTTGTGGTATAAAGACCATTGTGGAAATCAACAGCAGTCAGAATTCAGAATTCAACAGCAGAGCTTCCAAAGTTGAAAATCGTTCAGATTAAGATGACATCAAGACTTTTTTTTTTTTTTTTTTTACCTCCTGACCAGTTGGGTCGCAAGTAGAGGCCGAGCGAAAAAGTAAACATGGAGGACAAAGTGGCACTGAAATGAATGAATGAGTCAATGGGTGAATACGTAGAATACGTACAACGAAATATTTCATTGCCAAGATTTCACCGCCGCGACGTAGCTAAAAATATCAGCGTCACTGTGCGAGACGTGACGCGACGTCGCACTTTAACTGAAGTCACACAAACAAAAACAACTTCCTCGTCGCCAGTTACACCAATCTGCATTTCATTACTGAGAATAATAATCAGAGCGCTAGTTAGCTAGCCAAAACTAGCGAGGATTGGTATGAGCGTTGTTATGGTTACAGTATGCTTTACTTAAGCTGTTACTTTTTTCATTTCAGCACAAAACGTGCTCAGACCAGCACTATTTCTGTTAAAAAAAAAAAAAAAAAAAGTTTAAACACATAGTGTTACATTTGATATTGAAAATGTTAAAGCCGTGTAGATTGATGGCGCTTAAAGAAATCATGGCAACTCAAATGGCTGGAGAAACTCAAGGAGAAATGCCTTAACCTTGTAGAAGTAATACCACAATTTAAAATGTAGAATTAAACACGCAATAATATGAGGATGAACGATTCCAGGCTCGCGTCATGCAATTTTAAGCTCCCTAATCTTCATCCGAATGAATATTACATTCCTTTTCATTCCTCACGTTTAATCACGTAATACTGAATAATTAATGCCGGAGTAATGAAGTACTACAGTATATCATGATAAAGTTCAAAACCGAACCTTTCCCATTTCAAATAAATAATGAATCATGGAAAGTAAAGGAATAAATAAAAGAAAGAAAGCGTGCGGCGTTAACACGTGGTCTGGATTTGGTCGATTTTTCTCCTCACAGGCATTTCCTTGCTCTTTGTTCAGTGTGAGTAATGTATATTGATCAAGCGCTGTATGAGTCCAGGCAGCAATCACACATCATACCAGCTCTTCTATTGTCTAAAGACAATTCCCCAGACTACCACACTTCAGGAAATAAGCTTCCTCTAAGCTGGAAATGCCAGAGGCGAGATCTGATGCCACTGAACGTCCTTATCAAAGCCGATCAAACAGTCCAAGTTCAGCACCTGTCCCTTGTTATCACTGACGTCTACTTTAATTAGATTAATAATGTATAGAAGCTCCATTGTGCTGGAGCTACAACAGCCACATGCACATGTTTCCTCCTATATAATTCTTTTATATAATATAAATATATAACAATTCATATCATAATGATAATCGATTAGACTTTCTTTTTTAGATTAGAATTTTCACCAAAAGGAAACAGGCCATGCTGAAATGTTGCATTCTTCAAAAAAGCATAATTAGGCTCTCTGTAGAAGGATATTGTGGAGGTGCTGAGCTTAATTTTCACATAATCAATCAATCAACCAATCAATCAATAAAAATTCTACTTAATTTACCTTTTGTCTACTTTGTGTAACTACCATGGACGTAACCACGCATTCTTTGAGGGGTCGTGTCCCCCCCCCAATGTTGAGGAAATACCAATCTGTCCTCCCCGATATACAGTACAAAATATTTTCTATATGTCCCCCTTTAATGAACCCTGCCAACGGATCTGTCTTTTCTTCATCTATTCTATTTATTTAAGTCTGTTCCTTTTTAATATATTTCCGTTAGTTAAGGAAAATCGGTGTGTGCCCCCCCCCCCCCCCCCAAGCCCGATTGTACACTTGGTAGCGCCCATGCTCAACGCAAGTTCGTTGATATATTTTAGCAGCTCAGTCTGTAAGAAATGGAGACAGCAGCCAAGCGTAGAAAATTGCAACAGAGCGTACAAGCTTTTTTTTTTCAGACAGTCAGTAACTAGATATCTAAATAGTAGGTAAGCTTAGATTAGTATAGAGGGCATCATACCATGGCTTGGTTTGTTCTTAAGAACGTCAATAACTTTTGATATTTGCACACCCACGAAGTAGGCTAGGCTAACGTCAGTTCCAGTTTTTGACCATTAACGTTACATTGACTTGCGTATCCTCCCGCCGAGTTCGTTGTGAACCCTCACGTTGTGACAGACCGTTATAAATGCGAGTGAAAGTGAGGAAAGTTGCACAGCATTTCGTTCCTTTACACTACATTTGGGCTAAGGACAACTAAGTGATTTTACAAATATAAGGCTCAGCATAATGCTGAGGTGTGCTAGCTTGGCAACGAGAGATATGGAACTAACGTTTGAGTTGTGGCCATATTGTAGTTATCCATTCAGAACTAGTTATGGCAGTTTGTCTTTAGAATTAAGAAAAGAAAACTCCAGTACCCTTTACATAGCTAACGTTTCAGGTTACCACTATATATTGTTGTACACTTATTACAGGTAACTACTGGTTGGTAACTACTTTTTTCATTTTTATGAATTTTGATAAAGTGTGGGTGAAACTGGTATAACATTAGCATTTTAGCACTTTGATCCCATTTTCCGTTTTTTTTTTTTTTTTTTTTTTTTTTTTTTTTTTTTTTTTTTTTTTTACTGGACTTAAATGAATGGTTTGACGTTAAAAATGGTGCCCCTTGTGGTCGACGTTGGTATGAATGTTATTTGCTAAATCCAATTACCACAGCAGGAGGAAAAATAGCTAAAATAATCAAATAGTTTCATGGTGAAAACTGCTGCTGGATTTATTTTCTGAATAAAACAACAACAACAACAACAACAACAACAACAATAATATTATTATTATTATTATTATTATTATTATTATTATTATTATTATTATTATTATTAATACATTCATTATTTTAAAATTATTTATTTATTTATTACCAACCTTTTCGCCCTCCTTCCTTTTGTGAGGCACTTACTAGCTAACAATTAGCACATTACACAGGGTGTGTCTCAATCAGCTCCGTAGGCCAGTAGTCAGGGCACTGATCAGGGAGTGGGCTATTTAAAGGGCTGTCTCAATTGCAAAATCCTTACAGTGAACTGGATCCCACAACTGGATCCCACAATGCACCACAAAAACCAGGGAGCATTGATGCTCATTATATTCCCTTACTGGAAATGACGTCATATTTATCGTTTTTGTAGTGCTCAAATTGACTGAGACGCACCCATTAACATTGACCACAACTTTGTTTGGTTAATTAACCAAAAATGAGCTAAGTGCCTAATTATAGTCATTCTGGCCACTAGGGGGAGCAATTCATTCATTCATTCATTCATTCATTTTCTTCCCCCTAACTTTATCCTTGGTGAGCTAGGTGAAAAGAAAGTTTGCAGAGGAGCAGTTAGCATGTGACGCCATTTTCTAACACAGGGGGCAGGTTATTTCATAAAAAAGATGAACTAGAATAGTTAATCACTATACCCCCTTTTCATGTGTGTTACTCAACTGGCGCAGTGCTTTATTTATTTATTTGTTGTCACATTAGGGATTGTTAGAATTTCTTCAACACACAATAAATACTGCCTCACAGGAAGCACACAGCGCTGTAGTGCTGTGACGTCTGTAACAGTATTGTGGTAGGAACACACCCTCGCTCAGCCTGCCACACTTCTATAAGTGACTTCATCACTGACCCCCTTCTCCAACCCACACAAGCGCTCAAAGCCCCAGGCACCACATCAGTGCTTCCCACACAGGTCTCTATAAGCCTCCCGAATGCCCCCCCCCCCCCCCCCCCCCACAGTCTTTAAAGTACAGAAACCCAGACACTGATTAGCGCTAATGTATCTCAGCTGGTTCCTCTATCGCAGTCTCCAGCCGCGTGCTACTGCAGTGTTTTATTCTTCTAAATGTTCCATCAGCATGGAGACTCCATGAAACCGGATCAGGGACTGCTGACTCCTTGCTTAGAACATTACAATCATCACAAACCTTAACAGGAGCTCAACTCCTGAGCTAGAAGAAAAAACAATGTGAGCTGAAGGCTGGCGAATTTTTGCACATTGAACTGCACCATTTTGTTGTTGTCCCCCCCCCCCACCCCCTTTTAACTATAAAGCAGTTTATGTTTGAAAAAAAAAAACAAAACAATGAAAACTCAAAATTGTCCATCTCTTAGTGCTTAAAATGCTGTCAATAGTAGTTCCTTATACACTTGACTTTAAAAAGTCTAAAATAAGTAAGGAATTAAACACACCATAGCAAAATAATCAATAACAGGGTGATGCGATGAGGCGGCATTACTGCTACCACAATGTGGTTGATTACTTTCCTATCACAGCACATCCCAAAGTGCTTTATTCCTTTTATACCATTATGCTGTAGCTGCAAGCTACAATCTGCTGGGTCTAAGCATGTGTCACCAATAGTGCCCCCAATTGCCCAGTTCTTGCCAAATTGCATAGAACAATAAACAGACCATAGATGAACATGCTTATCAAATTTGTGATGGCAGCACAGTGCTGATCATGTGAAATGCCTCGTGAAATCTGATTGGCTGACAGTTTCCATGTTTCTGATATAACCCAGTCATCATTGAAAGTCTATGATGCAGTACACCAAATTCCATCAGATTTACCTCTGACTGTTACAAAGCACTGGAACTGGAGACTCCTTCCATTAATGTTAAATGTTAAATGTCTCCTTACAGAAATCTTCACCATATCCGTAATTCCGCTCATTTTGAATCCGTTACTGTGGAATCTGTGAAAATTGTTGTGATACACTAGATAGAATAACATTAGAACAAGCTCAGCTGTCAGAGCTGCCATTATGGAAAATTAATCAACACCTTCTGACCAATCAGGATCAAGAATGATCTGAAAATGATTCCTGATCATGAGACCTGTCACGAATTCCCGTGAAACGGGTTGCAAATGAGTTAACCAAAGCAACATGTAAAGATTAGCATGATCTTGCTCAATGAAAAGCTCAGAAGTGGCCTCGTCTAAACGCTTGGCACAGACACAGAGCCTGTAATTGAACATCTGTCCATAAATGCCACCCTGTTTGGCTCAACGGATAACCCCTGACCATTGAGGGAAGTCCTCTGCAATGTTTTTTTTTTGTCCAGCCTTCATCAAATCATTTCTGGAATTATCGCGACCGTTCCCGTCCTGATGTATTAGTAGAATAGTAAATCTTGCCCGAGCCCGGTGGTTTTGCCCGGTCACCTGCTGGCCAGTTGGACGGCGGCCTGAACTGTGCCAAGCAGCAAGGCAAACGATAGACCCGTCTCCATCATGGCAGGGGCGGGGGGCTAATTGAGCAGCTGCAGCGGGACACACAGGTCAGCCATGATGGAGGGACAGACACTAAAGTGACATTGGGCCTGCTTCAAAATAAAACGTCACTCCACATGTCCTTTCACAAGGTCCAACAGAAACAGCACGATGCCATGGTCATTCTAACAAGCGCAACTGAATCGGAGGACACCATTTCTACTCCAGAGGAACAATTTGATCAATTAGCCACGTTAAACATAGCATAAGAAACATTTGTTTAAACAAAGATGCTTTAATTTGATTGGACCCAAGGTAGTGTGGATGTACCCGAACACAAATGGTTCACAGTCTAACTGGCTGAGACTAATAGTGTGCATTGGGACTGAAATCTTGCTGGATTACACAAAAATTTTGCATGAGTGGGAGGTTTTAACTTTCATGCAAGTGAGCGGTCAGATATGAAGCTCAGTGGAGAAACAGACCATGTTGATGAACATGCACACTGTTCATTCATTCATTCATTCATTCATTTATTCATTCTTTCATTCATCAGGGTCCTGGCGGTTTAAATTACTCTACTGGTTTATATTCGGAGCACTCAAACCAACCAAAAATAAGAATCATGGGAAAAAACTCCAGCCCCGCCCACGTCTCTAGTTGAGACCAATAACGAACTGGAGGGATGTAGCTCAGGTTGAGGAACTGTCAGAGCCAGAACTCACACATCATGCCGACACTGCTACATCCAGAGTTTTCCAGTGCTTCTGAGTTAAAAAAAAAAACAAAAAACAAAAAAAAAACCCTTCTGGTTTAGGCCACGCCCACTTCAGATTTAAAAACCGGAATACAGATACAGACAAAAGAGCAGCTGGTAAATTATTTTTCGGTGCAAAACATTCATTTATCATTTATTAGTATCCGGTTTTATTCTGGTCAGTCTCGATGGACCTGGAGCCAATCCCGTGAGTACTGGGGGTGAGGTGCTGATACACCCGGGAAGGAATGCCAGTCCATCACAGGGTACCATGCACACACACAGAGGGGTAATGTAATGTAGGTAATCCACCTACCTACACCTACAATAATAATAATAATAATAATAATAATAATAATAATAATAATAATAATAATAACATAAAGCTGAAAGCAGTTGCCTAAGCAATCACAGGAAAGCAGAGCCATAATTTTTAGGCAAAGGGATTCAAGAGTGATTTGCAGTTTCACTCATGATGTGTATGACCAGGAACAGTGGTGGAATTCTCTGACTGCAGGAGGAAAGGTCTTTTTTCCTTATCAGTCCAGGCCTTTTTCCCCGTTTTGTGCAAGTACCGACAGGTCTCAAGACGATGTGAGCCAAATTTGGTGAAGATTGGACAACATTTGGAGGAGACGTAGCACAAATGGCACTTGGAAACATTTTTGGTATGTTATTGTAACTTTTGACCAGTACGTGGCGCTTTCCCAACATCTATTGCATGGCCTGAAGGCATGGTCCTGACGGTGCCTACCAAGATTTGCATCAGTGTGCAAAGTCATTTCTGAGACACAGCCTCACTTCCTGTTTGGTGAATTCGCTATCAGATTTGTTGGCACATTACAGGCAAACCATTTATATTTAAAGTTCTCTTGATAACTTTTGTGAGACTTACTCTGAAGATAATTACGTCTGCCAACTTTGGTGATGATTGGACAAAATTTGTAGTAGGAATAGTGAAAAAAAAAAAAAAATAGTTTTTTGACAAAATCCAAGATGGCGGAAAATGGAATTAGGTGGAAATTTGTGCTTTGACCTCGTCTTAACCTGGCGATTCCAGGAATGCCCAGCTTTTAAATTCTGATCATATGATTAAAAGTTATGACCATAAACGTACTATAAAATTTACTTTTAAAATACAATATACTGTGAATATTATTCTCCCAAGTGAGCATGAATGTGAAGGGAATTACAGGTATAGACATTTTTAAGAGATTTAAGGTATTTAGTTGGCTCTGACCATCAAAAAACAACAACAACAACAAAAAGTTTTCAAAAAGAGTACATACAAGGAAAAGAACTACACACACACACACACACACACACACACACACACACACACAGAGGAAGCGTTTCCATTAGATGCTAAACAAACACCAAAGCTTTGGAAATGAATCCTAAATGAGGAATAGAGTTTACACCAGGGCCATCTGGCACGGCCGGGACCTCCTGAAATGAGGCGTAAATTGAGTGAGCGCTATAATTGAAAGCAATGTTCATGTTGCGGGCGAAGGAGCACTCTCTCACTTTCATTGTCTCAGTTAGTTTTAGGCTGTGATACTCCCCTTTCCAAATGGACCCGGTCTGGACTTAAGAAATGAGAAAAACAATCGACTCATTTACTTATTTTTTACAAATATTTATTTACCTTTTATCAGTTCATCTTGAAAACAAACAAATATGAACAGCTCGGATAATTAGAGACGGATTTAGGTTAGGCTACAAATACCAACTAGGAATTAAATGAACACCATGTATCTTATTGATCTCAGGATGTGAACTAGCATTCTTAAAATAAAAAAAAAATAATACAATTAAAAAACCTCGCTCACTTCTCTGAGTAGATTTCTCATTTCAAGGCCGTGCGGTTTTATTCCCGTTTCCTTTTTCCTAGGTGAATGATTATCATTACAATAATATCAAGAATAAATTAGTTTTCTGAAACGATGCGGAAAATGATGATACACAATGACATTGTCATGGATTCCCCCTTCGTGTTGCGGTTCCCATGGTGATTAGCGCCATGTGCAACGTTTGGGTTGGTTTCTGTTTTGGTCCTGTCTCCGCCCCCTGATCTTTTCCTGATTGTGTCCACATGTTCCTTATTAGTCTTTGATTAGTTTCCCTATTTATACCCCATAGTGATGTGTCTTTCTGAAGTCTCGTTGATTGTGTCGTGCATCACAAAGCCTTGTTTTGTTTTCTATGTTTCTTGGATTTCACCCTGTATATCATTTATGATTATAGTGTCTCCTCTAGTCATGTTAGCTATCTGTGTCGTGAACGCTGGGGATACGCACTTGCAGCTTGCTTCGAATACTCCTTATAACCCTGTAACGGCTAAATCAAAGGGACTTTGTACGGCGGATGCTTCACATACATGTGTCAAATGGTGTTTGATTATTGATTGATTGATGATTATTGATATGTTTTTTTGAGATGTTTAACATTTATGGAAGGAGTCTCCAGTGTCAGCGCTGTGTGACAGTAAGAGGTAAAGCTGTAAATAATAAAAATGTTCAGACATTTGAACACAAGATGCTTTGGTCTTATAAATGGTACTCTATGGTTTCTCTGTGACGCTCAGCGGTTTCTCGGTGACGCTCAGCGGTTTCTCTTTAACGCTTTGCGGTTTCTCTGTGACGCTCAGCGGTTTCTCGGTGACACTCAGCGGTTTCTCTGTAACACTCAGTGGTTTCTCTGTGACGCTCAGCGGTTTCTCTGTGATGCTTTGCGGTTTCTCTGTAACGCTCAGCGGTTTCTCTGTGACGCTCAGCGCTTTCTCGGTGACGCTCAGCGGTTTCTCTGTGACACTTGCGGTTTCTCGGTGACACTCAGCGGTTTCTCTGTAACACTCAGTGGTTTCTCTGTGACGCTCAGCGGTTTCTCTGTGATGCTTTGCGGTTTCTCTGTAACGCTCAGCGGTTTCTCTGTGACGCTCAGCGCTTTCTCGGTGACGCTCAGCGGTTTCTCTGTGACACTTGCGGTTTCTCGGTGACACTCAGCGGTTTCTCTGTAACACTCAGTGGTTTCTCTGTGACGCTCAGCGGTTTCTCTGTGATGCTTTGCGGTTTCTCTGTAACGCTCAGCGGTTTCTCTGTGACGCTCAGCGCTTTCTCGGTGACGCTCAGCGGTTTCTCTGTAACACTCAGTGGTTTCTCTGTGACGCTCAGCGGTTTCTCTGTGATGCTTTGCGGTTTCTCTGTAACGCTCAGCGGTTTCTCTGTGACGCTCAGCGCTTTCTCGGTGACGCTCAGCGGTTTCTCGGTGACACTTGCGGTTTCTCTTTAACGCTTTGCGGTTTCTCTGTGATGCTTTGCGGTTTCTCTGTAACACTCAGCGGTTTCTCTGTGACGCTCAGCGGTTTCTCTGTAACGCTCAGCGGTTTCTCTGTGACGCTCAGCGGTTTCTCTGTGACGCTCAGCGGTTTCTCTGTGACGCTCAGCGGTTTCTCTGTAACGCTCAGCGGTTTCTCTGTGACGCTCAGCGGTTTCTCTGTGATGCTTTGCGGTTTCTCTGTGACGCTCAGCGGTTTCTCGGTGACGCTCAGCGGTTTCTCTGTGATGCTTTGCGGTTTCTCTGTAACACTCAGCGGTTTCTCTGTGACGCTCAGCAGTTTCTCTGTAACACTCAGCGGTTTCTCTGTGATGCTTTGCGGTTTCTCTGTAACGCTCAGCGGTTTCTCTGTGATGCTTTGCGGTTTCTCTGTAACACTCAGCGGTTTCTCTGTGACGCTCAGCGGTTTCTCTGTGACGCTCAGCGGTTTCTCTGTGATGCTTTGCGGTTTCTCTGTAACACTCAGCGGTTTCTCGGTGACGCTCAGCGGTTTCTCTGTAACGCTCAGCGGTTTCTCTGTAACGCTCAGCGGTTTCTCTGTGACGCTCAGCGGTTTCTCTGTGACGCTTTGCGGTTTCTCTGTGACGCTCAGCGGTTTCTCTGTGACGCTCAGCGGTTTCTCGGTGACGCTCAGCGGTTTCTCTGTGACGCTCAGCGGTTTATCTGTGACGCTCAGCGGTTTCTCTGTGACGCTCAGCGGTTTCTCTGTGATGCTCAGCGGTTTCTCTGTGATGCTCAGCGGTTTATCTGTGACGCTCAGCGGTTTATCTGTGACACTTTGCGGTTCCTCTTTGACGCTTTGCGGTTTCTCTGTGACGCTCAGCGGTTTCTCTGTAACGCTCAGCGGTTTCTCTGTGATGCTTTGCAGTTTCTCGGTAACACTGGCGTTTCTTGGGTTTTGTCTTTTTCATTTTAAGAGACAGAGAAAGAGAGGTTGGTGAGGGAACAACTTGTTCCTGTTATATGCAAATAATAGGAACCTGTTGGGTGGCAACAGTAGCTCCATTTTATCCAAGGACTCTGTAGATGATTGTTTTCCTATAACAGCTTGACATTAAGTGTTTTTATTCCTGTCTTAAACAGCATTTGAATAGAGGTCAGTAAGAGATTGTGAGCCACCACCTCCAATATAATATACATAGCATGGACGAATTAAAGAAAAAAACAAGGTTGCATCAGTAAGTAAGATGTCTGGCCACTACAAGCCGCCAGCACACCTTTATCGATTCTACAAATCTCTGGAATTGTACCGGAGCGATAAACACCATTCTTCCACAAGATTATCCCTCAGTTGGAGTTGTTATGATGATGGAGGAGACTGCTGTCTCCACGGCACTCCGAAAATCTCTCATGTGTGTTCAGTGTGGTTGAGATCTGGTGAGTGTGAAGGCCAAAGCATGTGATTTACATCATTTTCAACCTCATCAGTGAACCCTCATGCCCTGTTGATGGGGGCGGGGTTAACCTAGAACAGACCTCGCCCATCAGGATAGAAATGTTTCATCACACTCGTTACAGCACATGTTCAGGCCTCACACCATTTCTTCCTTTAATTTGTTGTTCAGTGATATTTACACAGCGCCCAGGCGCACGCGCACACACACACACGCACACACACGCACACACACACATGAAAGTGCATAGATAAAGTTTCCTGGTGCAGTAGTATTGGTCCTGAGGGAAAGGTATGGGTGAAAGCATGATGTAAAAATTCTGAAGCAGCTGGGACTCTCTGGAACCTTGTATTCCACATGGGATCAGAGCTATGACATAATAACACACACACACACACACACACACACACACACACAAATTAAAGGCATCACACACATTAAGCACTATGATTCACTCAAAAAATGGGGAAATAATTCTATATACTAAATACTACTATCATGCTTTATTACTACTATTATTATTATTGGTAGTAGTAGTATTTAATTCATTCATTTTAGGATTTCTTTCATTCTTTCTTTCTTTCGGTCTTCCTTTCTTTCCACAATGTTTTAAAACATATACTCAACGTGCATATCTGCCAATAAACAAAATGAGAGTTTAACTAAAATAGCAATAATTAGCTTTTTTTTAAAAAAAAAAAAAAGCAAAATGTAGCTTTAAAAACAAACAAACAAACAAAAACAGGACATATAAAATATATAAAATATAAAATAACGCACTCTATTAAAGTATTTATTAGGTTATTTTCATATTCATTTGGATGTCTGTGGCACTCTGTGGAATATTGACTAGTTTTATCACCTGGCTGAATATTTTTCCAGCCCTGGTGTGTACACATGCATGTAATAGCGTGTGCACATGTGTGTGTGTGTGTGTGTGTGTGTGTGTATATTGTATATGTGTGTGTGCGTCTAATTGGCAGGCTGCTTAATGACGGTTTACACAGTGTGGATAAATAGAGGCACGGGGGAGCAGCGGGGGGCTACGGGGAGCATGGACCACACTGAGCTCCATCACTAACATGAGGAGGAGGAAGTGAAGGAGGAAGAGGAGGAGGAAGAAGAGAAGGTGGAAGAGGAGGAGGAAGAGAAGGTGGAAGAGGAGGAGGAAGAGGAGGTGGAAGAGGAGGAGGAAGAGAAGGTGGAAGAAGAGAAGGTGGAAGAGGAGGAGGAAGAGAAGGTGGAAGAAGAGAAGGTGGAAGAGGAGGAGGAAGAGAAGGTGGAAGAGGAGGAGGAAGAGAAGGTGGAAGAAGAGGAGGAAGAGAAGGTGGAAGAGGAGGAGGAAGAGAAGGTGGACGAGGAGGAGGAAGAGAAGGTGGACGAGGAGGAGGAAGAGAAGGTGGAAGAGGAGGAGGAAGAGGAGGTGGAAGAGGAGGAGGAAGAGGAGGTGGAAGAGGAGGAGGAAGAGAAGGTGGAAGAAGAGGAGGAAGAGAAGGTGGAAGAGGAGGAGGAAGAGGAGGAGGAAGAGAAGGTGGAAGAAGAGGAGGAAGAGAAGGTGGAAGAAGAGAAGGTGGAAGAGGAGGAGGAAGAGAAGGTGGAAGAGGAGGAGGAAGAGAAGGTGGAAGAGGAGGAGGAAGAGGAGGTGGAAGAAGAGGAGGAAGAGAAGGTGGAAGAGGAGGAGGAAGAGGAGGTGGAAGAGGAGGAGGAAGAGAAGGTGGAAGAAGAGAAGGTGGAAGAGGAGGAGGAAGAGAAGGTGGAAGAAGAGAAGGTGGAAGAGGAGGAGGAAGAGAAGGTGGAAGAGGAGGAGGAAGAGAAGGTGGAAGAGGAGGAGGAAGAGAAGGTGGAAGAGGAGGAGGAAGAGAAGGTGGAAGAAGAGGAGGAAGAGAAGGTGGAAGAGGAGGAGGAAGAGGAGGTGGAAGAGGAGGAGGAAGAGAAGGTGGAAGAAGAGAAGGTGGAAGAGGAGGAGGAAGAGAAGGTGGAAGAGGAGGAGGAAGAGAAGGTGGAAGAGGAGGAGGAAGAGAAGGTGGAAGAGGAGGAGGAAGAGAAGGTGGAAGAAGAGGTGGAGGAGAAGGAAGAGGAGAAGAAGGAAGAGGAGGAAGAGAAGGAGGAAAAAGAACTGGAGGAGAAAAGGAAGGAAGTGGAGGAGAAGGAGGAAAAGAAGGAATAGGAGGAGAAGGAGAAGAAGAAATATGAGGAAGAGGAGGGGCAGAGGGGGAAGAAAGAGGAGGATTAGGAGGAGGAGAAGGACGTTTAAGAGGAGGAGGTAGAGGAAAAGAAGGAAGATAAGGAAGATGAGAAGCAGAAGGATGTGGAAGAAGAAGAGGTAGAGGAGAAGGAGGATGTGAAGCAGAAGGAGATGGAAGAAGAGGGAGATGAAGAAGAGGTGGAGTGTGTATGAGAGCAAACTCTCTGCTTCTGTCCAAACTTCATCCCAATTCTCTGCTACTTTCACATCTTTCTTTTACTCATGCTCAGATCCGCCACACATCCGTGCTGAACACCCCTCCACCCTGATACTGAAAGAGACACACGGCTAATGCTATCTGCTAAACCACAGACTCGCGCTAGGATCCGGTAACGGGAGCGTTCCTCAGCGACACTGGGTTCTGACATCACCGCGCTGGACTGAGGAATAAACTGCACATGTTTTAGTGGTGTCTCCAGTGGAGATGAAGCAGAATCAATCAGTGTGTGAGGAAGTAAAACATCAGGATGTGCAGTTAAAGGAAAATAATCAACAATTCCTTTTCCAGTTTCCCAAAGTGTTGCAGTTTCCACAATGACATTTTCTCAAAATTTACCCATTTAAAAAAATAACACATTGTCAAGTTATAGTCACATTTAATGTATTATTATTATTATTATTACTAATTGTTAAATGTTCTTCTCTGTTTCTCATTTGTAACAGTTTTTCTTATTTCTTAATTTTTTTAAAATAATTTTTATTTTATTATTTGTGCTTTGGTATATATATATACGTATATGTATTCTGACCAATCAGTATCAAGAATTCAACAGCGCTGTGGTATAATATAATAAATATAATAATAAACCATGCAGGAAATTCAAGAGGACACTCCCTGTCACTTTCATTATCAATCTGCCATGGATGAGCGAGTCCTCTATACACGCTATAAGCTCAAAAACTAGTGTGTGTGTGTGTGTGTGTGTGTGTGTGTGTGTGTGAGGGGGGGGGGTGAGGGGGGGGCAGTCCATCTGCTCTGTTAAATTATTAACACACCATTAAAATTTCATCTGCACTAAATGTCTCCCATTTCTTAATTATGAGACTTTGGGTTTCCCCCACACATCTCCCCACATCTCCTCATGTCCCCTCACATCTCGCTCCCCCATGTTCCCCCATGTCTCCTCACGTTCTTCCACGTCTCCTCACGTCCCCCCATGTCTCCTCATGTCTCTCCACATATCCTCATGTCTCCACTTGCCTCCTTGCCTCTCCTTACGTCTCCCCACATCTCACGTCTCCCTATGTCTCTTCACATCCTCCTCATCTCCGCATGTCCTCCAACATCTCCTCACATCTCTCCACACATTCACTTATGTCTCCCTATGTCGCCTCATGTTTCCTCACATCTCCTCACATCTCCCCACTTCCACTCACGTATCCCCATTCCCCTCACGTCTCAGCATGTCTCCTCACATCTCACGTCTCCACATGTCTCCTCACATCTCTTCACATCTCCTCACGTCTCCCCACTTCCACTCACGTATCCCCATTCCCCTCACGTCTCAGCATGTCTCCTCACATCTCACGTCTCCACGTCTCCTCACATCTCGCGTCTCCACATGTCTCCTCACATCTCTTCACATATCCTCACGTCTCCCGACTTCCACTCACGTACCCCCATTCCCCTCACGTCTCAGCATGTCTCCTCACATCTCACGTCTCCACATCTCCTCACATCTCACGTCTCCACATGTCTCCTCACATCTCTTCACATCTCCTCACGTCTCCCGACTTCCACTCACGTACCCCCATTCCCCTCACGTCTCAGCATGTCTCCTCACATCTCAAGTCTCCACGTCTCCTCACATCTCACGTCTCCACATGTCTCCTCACATCTCTTCACATCTCCTCACGTCTCCCCACTTCCACTCACGTATCCCCATTCCCCTCAAATATCCCCATTCCCCTCACGTCTCAGCATGTCTCCTCACATCTCACGTCTCCACGTCTCCTCACATCTCACGTCTCCACATGTCTCCTCACATCTCTTCACATCTCCTCACATCTCATCATGCCCCCTCATGTCTCCCTACATCACCCCATGTCTCCCAAAATCTCCTCGCATCTCCTCATGTGTCCCAAAATCTCCTCACATCTCCCCACACTGTTCATTTTCGTTCCTCCTCACACTTGCAAACCGGAACGACAGCAGGGAGGAAATGACAAGAAGCCAATATTCATGTTGAAGATTTTAATCAGGGAATAAGTCATCGGTTGTTGTGAGTGAAACGGATTTGATGATGTCAGCGTTCCCTCGCGTTCTCATATTAGATCAGCGGCGGTTCTGTAGACCGAGTGCTGCGCCCCCAGGCGAGAAACGATAATAACAATAAATAAATAATGCATGTACGCCTTCTAACATATTTGTCAAAAGATAATACAAAAATCAATTAAAATGCATCGTAGAGAATATAAAGTTATTATGTTTATAGCTTTATGGAATCAGACCTGACAGATTATAAAAATAATTTCAATAAACAGTTTACAGTCCTCTAGGTTAATAGGCTCCAAAAACGATGAGCTAACTAGCTACCCGCTCGTGTCAGCTTGGTACAGCATCGATACATCACGTGGGTTTAAACAGAATGCTGTATACGCTCTAAACACACGAACTAATGACACAAAAGAGCAGAATTATTATTATTGCTGCTCCAAACTGACGGTCAATTTCTTAAACAGAAAAAAACAATAATAATTGTTTATTTATTTGTTTGTCTGCCTATAATTTATAAGATAATTCTAAACATATTAGGGGCCCCAACGAAGATAATGTAAAATATATACACTTTTTTTTTTTGCCAATTTTTCTTTTCTTTTCTTTTCTTTGCTTTGCTTTTCAACTGACTCCTCTGCCTTTTTGCCATGCCTCTGCCCAAAATTAGTCATCGGACAACAAACCTGCAATGATGATAGACCAATTCTAGACTTTGGGGGCAAAATAATGTTTTGGACGTTTAGATCTTTCTTTTTTACCTGTCCTTTTCCTCCTCCACTGGACAGGATTTACATGTGAAAACACCCTAAAATGACTATTATATGATTATAATGGATGTATTAACGATTCTTTCCTTTTTAGG